>NW_028270164.1:5660991-5893491 GCF_037043375.1 Chiloscyllium plagiosum
TTCCTACCCATAATTGTTGGTCATAATCTGAATTATAATTAAATAAAGCAAGTTTTCGAGTTTGACTGTGTGTTTCCACTTAAGCACAAAATTTCACCTGATATTCCCAGTACATGGGGTATTCTGCTGCCTCCTTTTGGATGAGATGTTAAGCCAATAGTCTGTCTGATCAGATACACATAAAATATCCAATTTACTGTTTCAAAAGATAAGGGAGTTCTTTAGATGTCCTGGATCAATACCAGTGCGGGTATGAGCTCTCAAATTAGCTACTTAGTCATTGTCCTATCATTGTTTGTGGGATCTTGGAATGTGCAAATTAACATTCAAACTGAATGATAACAGTTCAAAAGTCTTTCATTGGCTGGAAAGCTTTGGGATAGCCTGAAGATGTGAAATATAAATGCTTGTATTTACTAACTTTATATATGGAGATAACTGCAACATCATATCATATCTTTGGAAATTAGCATGTTGGGATTTAAATGTAAACTAGTGTTATCTCTATCTATCCAGTCTATTTTTTTTAAAAAGAAAAGATATAACTACTAGGAGAAGAAAACAGTTTGCAATCTGAAATTCTTGGGTAATATTTTTCATACTGATTGTTTACAGACTTTTTGTAGGGGTTAGAACTGCTTGGATTCTACTTCCCCACAACTGACCCTTAGGTGGAAGGAAAACTTAGATTTTTATGATCGGAGTGTGACCATGGCCGTTGGTTTTTCCTTTTGGTAGTTTTTGAAATTTTTAGAATTCTGGTTACTGTTCAGTACAGAATTAAATGATGTTTCTGTAGAAGCTGTGATAAACGATGTAAGTTTTATTTTGTATTTTCAGCACTTCACGTTCGATAAAATCTTTAAACTGAATGTCTTTTCTTTCTCAGTTGATGAAAGAGTTTCCACTCCTTAGTATGCTGAATATACATGAAAATTTGTTAGAGGCTCTGTTGGAGTTACAAGCTTATGCTGATGTACAAGTGGTCTTGGCCAAATATGATGGTTAGTGTGCTCGTTAATATTAGCACTATAATTACAAGGTTTCTACCAAGGGATGGGATCTATCATAGGATGAGTTGTTAGTCCTTAAAATGTGATTTTTATTGTAATCTATTTTGCATGTTGGATCGTCTGGAAGGTTCAACCTACACTCTAACAGAAAATTGTAATAGATCATTCCTGGTGATATACCAAAGACTTAATCTTGCCTATACTTCTAAGACTTGCCCATTCTAAGCAAGTGCACAAAAACTGGCATGGAGAGTTTTGTCTATATTCCTTTACAAACTCTTGCCCCCTCCAACTCTATGTACATTTTTTTTTCCACCTGCAAATATAAAACTACCAATTATGTACAGATGAACCTCAGTTATCCAAAGGACATGGGTGGGTAACATTTCGTTCGGTTTATTGAATGTCAGGTAATGGAATGCCGGATTACATAGTTAACCAAGTATCAGAACCTTGCGATCTTGTTTGGATAATCCGAAATTCGGTTAATCTAATGCTGGGTAATCGAGGTTCCTCTGTACCTTTTTTTATTTGGGCCAAAGCATCCTGCTTGATTAACACCCATCCATCAACTTTAGCATTCACTCCTTTCACAACTGATGCACAAAGTTTGCAGTGTGTACTATCCACAAGATAAACGGCAGTAACTCCCCCAGCATCAACCCAACCTCTACCATGTAGAAGGGCAAGGGCTCATGGGTATACATTGCCTACAAATTTCTCCTTGAGCCCCACACCATCCTGACTAGGGACTATATTGGCTCAGTTTGCTCGGTCATTTTGTCAAAATCCTGGAAGTTCTTTCACAGCATTGTAGATGACCCTTAAGTTCCGGATCTGCAGCAGTACAAGAAGGCAGCTCATCACCACCTTCTCAAAGGCAATTAGGAATGGTTTTTAATTTCTTTAAGGTATTATTCAGTGGCAGTCTCCTCTGACCCATTTGAAGTTTATAGTTAGGGCTTTGGGTAGTCTCTGTACATTGTTTTTCAAACACTGACTATGCCAGTGTAATATTTGATATTGTGAATTAGAGTGCTGCTGTATGAAGCTAATAGCTCCATACAGTGCAATAAAAATAAAGACACGAACCCTTCAATTAGAACGGGGAGATTATTAAGAGATAAATGAGCAGCACCAGGAATAAATAAAAAACCGAACAAGAGAAGGCAAATACTGTTAGGGTAAAGGGAGTATCTTTAAGTAATCAGAAAAGTTGGCAAATAAGACTAAGTTCAAGTCATGGCAGATGTGGTCAGCCAGGTGAATATGTGACCTGTTATATGTGGGAAGTCATGGTCACTACCAGTATCTTAGATGACCACCTGTGCAGAAAGTGCTCCCAACTTGAATTTCGCGTTTCGGATCTTAAGCAGTTGCCAGAGACACTGTGGCATGGACACACTGCTGAGAGTTTCATGGATAACGGCTCAAGGAACTAGAAGATAGAAGGGACTATGTGACCACCAGGCATCTGCAGTCCTCACTTTCTCCTGATCAAAGAAAATGAGGCAGGAATCTCCTGGGGTCCTGCACACCAGTCAGTTTTTCGTTTTAGAAGCTGAAGAGGGCATTTGTTTCTCAAGGGAGTGCAGACAGAGCCAGGCTTCTGGCACCACAAGTAACCTGACTTTACAGGAGGGGAGGACGAAGAAAGCAAGAGTGATAGTGATGGTGGATTCAGCTTTTTTGGCGAACGGGCATTTCAGCAGCTGTAGTCATGACTGCAGGATGGCATGTTGCCTCCTTGCTTCCAACGTCAGGGTTTCACTGAGCAGCTGTTGGGATTGAAGGGGGAGGATGTCAAGACAGGGCCATGGTACATATTGGTACCAGTGATATAGGGATGAGGTCTTACATCCAAAAATTTAGGGAGCCAGATGGGAGACAAAAGAGCAGGATCTGAAAGATTGTAATCTTCGGATTACTTTCCATGCTGATTGCTAACGTGTACAGAAATAGGAGAATAAGAATCGATGAATAAGTGGTTAGAGTTGTTTCAGCACGGACAGTTTTAGATTCCTGGGTCACTGAGACCATTTCGGGGGAAGATGGGATCTGTACCAGCGTGATGATCTGCACCTGAACCAGAATGGCATCAATATCCTTGCAGTTGGATTTTTCTGGTTCTGTTGGGAGGAATTTAAACCAATTCAACATGGGGAGGGGACACAATGTTAGTGCAGTAGGGACACAGCATACTTCATCAAAGGAACCAAGGCAGATGGGAGTTTATCCATGTTCAGTTTCAAAGGAGAATGACAAGATTGGATAGTCTCTACCTATGAGGATGCTAGGAGGATTATCAGTAAGACAGATGAGTTAAGGACAAATGAAATTGTGATGATATTGCTATCATAGACATGATGAGAGGAGACCAGGGCGGGCCAATCAACATTCCAAGGTATAGCACCCTCCAGGCAGGAGGGGAGTGTCTAAAGAATAGGTAGTGTCTGATTGTTTACGAAGTCAGTGACTGGATTAGTGAGTCAGCAATAATGATGGATGCTGTCTTGAAAGGATCTTCAAATGAGGCTTTGTGGGTAGAGTTTAGGAATAAACAGACGGCAGTCATACTGCTGGGAGTGTATTATCAAACCTCAAATAGTGGGCAGTAGAGGAGCAGGTACGTAGACAATTCACTCAGTTATGTAAAAACAATAATAGGGTAATTACGTTAAGGAATTTCAACTTCCCCAGCATTAATTATGATAGTCATGGTGTAAAAGGTTTAGAGGAGGGAGGTTTCTTTGTATTCAGGAGAGTTTTTCATTTAGCAAAACCAACAAGGGCTGGTGTGATGCTGCACCTCATTGTGGAAGTTGTTCGAGGTGGCAGTGTAATTTACTGATGGCAACATCAGTAGTTTTAAGTTTGTTGTGGAAAGGAAAAAGAGTCTGCAAAAAAGTAGGGTTTTGGATTGGGGGAAGGTAGATTTTATCAAAAATAAAGCTGGATCTGGCTAATGTAGATTGCGAACAGCTACTTCTGTGGAAATCAACAGTAGTACAGTGGCATAGCATTCAAAATGGAATTGGCGAGAGTAGAGGCCCAAAATCCTTTAGAATGCAATGTAGGAGCACCAAGCCCAGAGAACCCTGGATGTTTAGGAGCATTCAGGACTGACTAAGAAGAGAAAGAGTGACTTTTAACAAAGGAAGCAAATCAACAGAGGCCCTGTCGGGGATGACTTAAGAATGCATAGGAGAGCAAAGAGGGACATGACAAAATACTGATAGGTAAGATTTGGGACAATCCAGATATTCAATATCCAGGGGAAGAGTACTTGATGACAGGACAGTAGAGAGCTGAAAGGGACAGCGGGATCTTGGGGTGCCTGTCCACAGATTCCTGAAGGTGGCAGGACAAGTTAATAGGGTAGTTAAAGTATATGGGACATTTTGGCTTTATCAGCCATGGCATGGATTACGAGAGCAGGGTGGTTATTTTGTAGTTGTACTGCACTTCGCTTCAGCCACAGCTGGACAAATGAGTGCCTGCTTGGTTATTGCAGGGGATGCAGAGAGGTTCACCAGGATGTTGCCTGGGATGGAGCAGTTTAACTATGAAGAGAAGTTGGGTAAGCTTGGGTTGTGTTTTTTTTTAAAAGGCTTAGAGGGAACCTGATTGAAGTGTATAAGGTTGTGAAGGGCATGGACCGGGTGGATAGAAAATAGCTGTTCCCCTTAATTGAAAAGTCACAAAGGGTATTATTTCAGTTGAAAGGCAGGAGGTTTAGAGGGGATTGGAGAAAACCTTTTTTTCCCCCACACAGAGGTTGGTGGGATTCTGGAATGCTGAGAAGGTAGTTGAGGCAGGAAATCCATAATCTTTTATGAAAAAAAAACTTGGATGAGCACTTGAAAGGTCATAATATTCACATCCATAGGCCAAATGCTGGCAAGTGGGACTGGTGTAGCTTTAGAGCAGATTTTAATCGGTGCAGCCTCAATGGACCCAAGGGATTCTACTGTATGATTCTGAGAATTTAAATACTAAAATAGGCCATTCGGCCTTTTGGTTATGGCTGGTCATAATGGCACTGCCTCCATATCCTTTTTAATGTGACTAACAGCATAAATCTGCTTGGGTGGCGGGGTGTATTTGGAATGCTGCTGATCATTTTCCTGTTAAGTATTCATTAGAATGTATACCCTAATCTATAATGCTTTTTGATTACAGATATCAGCTTGCCAAAATCAGCGACGATATGCTACACAGCTGCATTGCTGAAAGCGCGTGCTGTATCAGACAAGTAAGCACCTCATCCCTCCTTCCTGCCATAACCCTCTTCAGCCCTCCCTCATTGTAATATGCCTGATATCTCTGCACTTACAATGTGGCTTCTTCTGCATCCTAGATTTCATAGTTTCTCTTTTAGTTCTGGTACCTTAAGCTCCCTGGCTCTTACTTTGGAATTTCCCACCTGTCTGCAGTTCAGCGTCTCTTATCTTTTAACATGTTCCTTAAAATTACTTTTGTGACTGACCATTTGTTCATTTGTCCTAACAACTCCTTATGTGCCTCAGTTTCAGAATGCATTTTACAGTCACGTTATGATAGCAAATGAGATGTTTGCTACTCTAATGCTGTCTGAATATAATGTTGCTACTGTTGGGACTTGGAATTTTAAGAATAAAGTAGCCTACCTTGTTTTGGAAAAAGTTCAAATGAAGACCATTTGTAGGAGTGAACACCATCAAAATTGGAAAAAGCAAATGAGAACTCGGTGTCTGCAGGACATTATCCTGAGAGTTCTGGATTATACGTCCAGTGTCATAACCACTGTACTATCCACACCCTGAGGAACCTCAAAAATATTGAAAGTGCTTCACAGCCAAGTACCTGCTTTTTGAAGTTATTGTATTGCTTCCTGTAAGGAAAAAGTAATCCACTTGTGCACAGCAAGGTCCCACGAACTGCAATTAGAAATTGACTAGAGTATCTATGCTCACTGAGATTGGTTGAGGCACCCAGGACATTTTATTGTTGTGGTATCTTTTACACCCACTCAAAGATTTAGCTGGTGATAGCAAGTTTTGTAGCTCAGGTTGAAGTTTTGGATGTAGGTTTGCTCGCTGAGCTGAAAGGTTCATTTCCAGACGTTTCGCTATCTTACTAGGTAACATCTTCTGTGGGCCTCATGCGAAGCAATGCTGAAAAATTCCTGC
The DNA here is from genome assembly GCF_037043375.1 of Chiloscyllium plagiosum. Taxonomy (NCBI): domain Eukaryota; kingdom Metazoa; phylum Chordata; class Chondrichthyes; order Orectolobiformes; family Hemiscylliidae; genus Chiloscyllium; species Chiloscyllium plagiosum. The sequence goes on from NW_028270164.1 coordinate 5,667,176, forward strand.
TTTCTATTTATATGTTTGGGTTTCTTTGGGGTGGTGATGTTATTTCCTGTGGTGAAGTCACTTCCTGCTCCTTTTCTCAGGGGGTGGTAGATGGGGTCTAACCCGATGTTTGTTGATAGAGTTCCGGTTGGAATGCCATGCTTCTAGGAATTCTTGTGTGTGTCTATGTTTGGCTTGTCCTAGGATGGATGTATTGTCCCAGTCGAAGTAGTGTCCTTCCTCCTCCGTATGTGAGGATACTAGTGAGATTCTAGACCGTTTAGCTGCTGCCTTGTTTTAATGTTTTGTCCAACATCACTCACACTATTGCACTGTAGGGTCAGGCTTGATTAAATGCTTGCATTTCTGAAGTACTACTCGAATCCACTTCTGATTTGAGATATGATTGCTACCAATCAGTCACAGCTAATATTCTTGATGATAGGAAAAGATAAATTATTAAACAATTTAGCTGTGGGAGAACTTGCTTTGTGACTTTAGTCTACCTCGAGAGAAAAATTGCCACCTGGAGATGGTGATCCTGTGGAATTCTCTGCCATAAAATGGTTGGGGCTAAAACATTAAATGTTTTCAGGATGATGTTAGATATGGTTCTTAAGGTAAGAAGAATAAAAGGGTATGGGGGAGAAAGCATGAGCAGGTTACTAAGTTGGATGATCGCCATGATCATATTAAATGGCAGGACAGGCTCAAAAGAGCTGAAATGCCGACTTCTCTTCCTAGTTCCTATGTTTGTGTTTCTCAGGATGCTCAAAATGTGCCCAACAGGCCCCCCCCATGTTCACCAAAGAACTTGTAGCCAGGTAATCTGTGTTCTGTGTGTGAGGGATGAATAATGGCTTAGGCACCAGGGACACTTCTGATGTTTGAAATAATGCAGGAAGAGCTTTTTTCGGTCCACCTTGGAGCAGACAGACATTGGTTCATTGTTCTCTCTAAAAGCTGACATGTCCAACAATGTGAAGTGCTGTCATTCATCCATGTGAGCATAGTTGGAGGCAGTGGATACACAATTTAGAGTATTGTGTAGGGTGGGTGCTCAGTTCAAAAGGAAAAATGCAGGCACCCATATACATCTGTGCACCTGTAAGTTCAAACAAGGACTTGATCTCCAATCTCTGCGCTCTGTGACAATGAAAGGCAAACTAAAGAAACATGCAGAGTATTGGTAGGTGGTACTGCGGTGCATCTTTGAAACTGGGTTTTATGTGGATAGTACATTTTTACACGTGGTGACCACTCCTCTTCTCATCATCTTTATTCCACTGTGTGGGCTTCTGACTTCTGCGTGCAGAATTCAGTGTATTGGCATGCTGATTGGTATGCACTGGACCTCTGAAAAGCTGTGCAACCATTGATCAGCTTGCAGCTTCAGGAAGGGCTGCCATGGGAGGAACAAAGGGAGGTAGGTAGGTGATCAGGAAAGCCTTACAGTTCATCTCACTTGACAGCCGTTTTTCTGCATTAGAAAGCAATGAGAGTGATGGTTCATGCACTGAAAGGAGCAGAAGTGTAGTGGTCGAACACTTAATGAGGAGGTCAGACAGGTGTTTCTGGTGCCCCAGAAATGACTCTGTGGGGTCAGGGCCACGGATGTCACTGGCCACAGGGTCCTCTGAACTGGAATGATGATCACCGATTGTGATTCACACTGGTACCTACGGCATTGGGTAGAATCCTGTGACAAGAATTTAGATAAATAGATAGCTCATTGAAAAAAAGGATCTCTGAATGCATCGTGATGAGTGTAGAAATAGGTGGGTTGAGCAGATGAATACGAGGCTAAAGAATTGATGAAGGTGGGATGGCTTTACATTCCTGGGTTGCTGGGTCCATTTTGGGAAAGATGGAATCAAGGCATCATCATCATCTCCGGTCCCTCGCAGACAATGATGCCTCTCTTCCACTCTCAGGGTGAGTCCATAGGTCACTGTCTGATCTAAAGCTTCTGCAGACTCTGCTACACATGGGGCAGAAGGTGGTCGCCTGGAGGATTGGGTTGGTGTGCCAACGGATTCCTTGTGCTGTTTTCTCCTGGCTTCCACTTTTTCCTGATAGCAGGTCTTGAGGTACTCTATGCTTTCTCAGATGCTTTCTCAGATGCTGTTCCTCCACTTTAGACCGTCTTGGGCCAGTGATTCCCAGATGTCAGTAGGAATGCTGCACTTCACCAGTGAGGCCTTGAGGATATTCCTGAAGTATTTCCTCTGTTCACCTGGCACTTACCTGGTGTTTCGAAGCTGGGCGTAAAGTGTCTTCTTGGGGAGTCTCATGTCGGTCATGGGGACACTGTGCCTTGGCCATTGCAGATGATCAAGGAGGGGGGGTCAGTGCTTCAGTGCTGGGGATGTTGATCTGGTCGATGACGTGGGTGTTGGTGCATTTGTTTTCCCAGCATCTTGTGCAGTCAGCATTGGTGATACTGCTCCAGTACCTTGAGGTATCTACACAAGGGAGCTCGGCACAGTTGGATGACAGTTTAGTGCGTGTCATCTTGCAGATGAATTGAGGATGTTGTTTAATGCATTGGGATATGACAGTATAACTACCATTGAGGTATGGTTAAGCGAGGGTCAGGAATTGCAGCTTGGTGTTCTGGGCTATGCAATCTTCAAGTGCAGTGGGAAGGGGTGTAAAAGAGGAGATGACCAACGAGCCAATTACAACCGTAAGATGGGATGATATCCTAGCAGACTTCTCAATTAAGCCCGTATGAGCAGAACTTAAAAATAAAAAAAAAGGGGGCAGTAACATTGGGAATGTACTATTGACTGCCAAACTGTCAGAAGCAGACAGAAGGGGAAGTTTGTTGGCTAACTGAGGATTTCAATTTCCTGAATATTAATTATGATAGACAAAAGCGGGAAAGGCTTAGACGAAGCAGTATTCTTAATATATCCAGGAGAGCTTTTTAAGACAGCACATGTGATATTGTACAAGAGGTAGACAAAGTTAGCAATCACGCAACATCAGGTTATAGTCCAACAGGTTTATTTGGCCAAATAAACCTGTTGGACTATAACCTGGTGCTGCGTGATTGTTAACTTTGTCCAACCCAGTCCAACACCGGCACCTCCAAATACAAGAAATGGGGCAGTGCTGGACCTAATACTAGAGAAAATAACTGAGCAAGTAGTAGAAGTGTTACGAGGAGAACATTTCAGTCATTGAGACTGGGTTATATTATTAGTTACTTGTAGTCATGGAAAAGGACATACCAGAAAGAGAGGTTCTGATTAATTGTGATTTGATTCTATCCGACAACATTCTTTCTAATAACTTACCCACTACTGAGGTTAGACTGGTCTGTAATTTCCCTTTTTAAATAATGTGACGATGTTAGCAGTCCTCTGGCAGATCACCTGTGGCTAGAGAAGATTTGAAAATTACTGCTATAGCTTCTGATACCACCACCTTTGCCTCTCTCAACAGCCTAGGAAACATCTTATTCAAGTTTGCAGATTTATCCACTTTCAAGTCCTCTTTATTATCTCTTAATGTTAATTTATTCTAATATTTCACAGTCCTTCTCCCTGAAACATTTGAGGGTATTTTAATTCATTTTAATATGAAATGCATAGGTGATTTATGATATTAAATTTTGTTCATTCTGATACGTACTGGCTCAGAAACGAACAAAGCTTTTTGAACTGATAAGAATTATTTTTGAATGGTTTATTCTGCTGATCTTGTGGAGTGTTGCAAATTAGTCACAACATGAATAGTCCAAATGGCCTAAGACTTGAGTGCGTTTATAATTTGAGTCTTTCCCTGCATGTATTCATCTCTCCTTATTAACATGTCATTTTATTCCTTAATAAAAAGAGGAAATGTTGGAGAAGCTCGGCAGGTCTGGCAGTATCTGTGGAAGCGAAACAGAATTCATGTTTTGGCACCAAAGACTATTCCGTATACCTCATACTCCATGTGCCAGTGTTCTCACTGGGCATCAGAATTTATTTTCTCCATGAAGATGATTGCTAGAAAGTGGAACAAGATTTAGTGACTAATTTTTAAATGTTTTATCTTTTACTGCCATGCAGAAACTCTGGACTGAAATGTTGACTTTCTGTGTTGTAAACTTGCAGTGATCCTATAGTTCCTTGCCATGCGACTTCCTTTTGTAGTCTAGATTAGAGTGGGGCTGGAAAAGCACAGCAGGTCAGGCAGCATCTGAGGAGCAGGAAAATTGACGTTTTCGGCAAAAGTCATTCCTGATGAAAAGCTGGAATAATAATAAACAGGGCATAAACAGTGTTTTGCATGTTATACTATTACTCACTAGTCAAAAGCAACATAACTTTAATCAAAGAAGCACCACAGGCAATTTACAACAATGGTGTAGACTTAGGGATATGTGTTACAGACAATAGTGTTCAATGTATTACTGAGTTGACTTCTGTGGCAAAACCATGAAGACGGCACTTATATATTTGATTTATACATCCTTGATGTTGGAAGAAAAAGGAGTTCTGAATCAAGGATTCAATAGGGTGTATACAGAATAAAACTTCTTCCAGCGAAATCAAGAATCCAGAGAACATAATAAAATTAGAGCAGTTCAGAAATATGATCAAGAACCCTTTTCCAAACAATAGGGGGGAAGAAGTGTTCCTTCTCCCACTCCCCTGCAGATAAAACAATGGATCCTGGGTTGGAACAGCGATTGTTGGGTCGATGGGGGAAACTGAGGTATTGTTGGACCTTTCAAAACTAAGGGCGTTACGTTTTTAGTAAGGATTTAAAGACATGGAGGCAAGGGACTGCATGGCTTCTGTTTCAACCTACTATTTTAATTCATATTTACTGATCCAATCTTTTAAAACCTCTCTATACGTTATGTATTGTAATGTCTGCCACTGGTTTCATACAAATTATTCTGTGTATGTTATCTGACGGATACTGGAAGAATTAACATAGGAATATAAAATTGAGAAACCATTTACCCTGTCTGAGTTTCAGAATGCAAATGTTAACTGTGCAGTGTAAATGGCTTGGAGCCAGTTCAAGGCTGATGCACATTCCTGGCCTTCAAATGCTGGTTATAAATAACTGGAGCTCACTTTCTCAGTTTCTGACCTCAGCTGAATGCTCTGGATAGTTTGGAGTATCTTAAGCTACCTATATTTTCCATATTATTATAACACTGTTAATGATGGTACAGATGGTCATATGACAACAATAATTTCCATTTATATAGCACCTTTAATTCAAAAAGGCATAGTTCAAACAATGTGGCATCAGTGGCCAGTCCAGCATTTATTGCCCATCCCTAATTGTCATTGAGAAGCACTGCTGCTCTCCTTTGGATGTACATGCATGTGTAATATTGTTGGAAGTGGTGTGGGGGATGTTCCAGAATTGATATCTGGTGACTCTTTTTGAAGAAATGGCAGTGTCGTTCTGGTAGTGACTTTCCCATCTGTGTAGCTGGCTCAGCTGTGTACTTTGCACAGGACCCTTTGAATGCTTGATGAGTAATCTAGTGTAATGGGAGGAGTGAAAACAAAAGAAGAATAAAGAACAATTAAGTCAGAGATGTGAAAGACAATGTCCTGCTTTGTGACAGTAAGTTACTATCTGTCAGATTTGGACAATGTTCAAAATCACTTAGGTTCAACTCTCTTATTGAGTCCCTAGTTAAATTATTGCTGTGTAATTTCATTCCAGGCATCCATTACCTTTGTGACCTGTCCAAATTCCACCATTTTACATGTCACACAAAAGCCAGTAGCCATGCAGGAACATTTAGGATGCGATGACTGAAATTATGATCAAAATGATGAAACATACTTTGAAGGGAAAGAGAGAACTTGTCTTTTATCCATTGTGGGTGTCGTTATCTTGCCAACATTTTTTTTTGCCCCTCCCTAGTTGTCCTTGGTGGTGAGCTGCCATCTTGAGCCATTGCAGTTCATGTGGTGTAGGTACACCCACCGTGCTAATGGGCAGGAAGTTACAGGATTGTTGATTTGTTCCCTAGTCAGGGTGGTGTGTGATTTGGGCGGGAACCTGCAGGTTGAATTCCTATGTAGCTGTTGCCCTTGGCCTTCTGACTGGTAGAGGTAATTTGCTGAGAAAATGCTGTTCATTGCCTTGAGGGTTCACACTGCCACTGCATCACTAGTGGAGGAAGTGAGTGTTGAAGATAGTGTATTGGTGTCAGTCATGTGGGCTGCATTTTTTTGAATGCTGTTGGACTTCTTGGGTACTGTTGAAACGTTGTTCATTCAGGCAAGTGGAGAGTATTCCATCATTCTTCTGACTTGTGCCTTGTGGATGGTGGGCAATGGTTAGCCAGTTAAGAGGTCCTCCTAATTCTTAGCCTCTTGATTTCCTGTTGTTATATTTATATGACTCGTCAAGTTCTGCTTCTGATCAATGCAAAGCCCCCAGAATATCAATAACTTATGCTTTTGAGAATGGTAATGCTATTTAATGTCAAGGGACAAGGATTAGTTTTCCTGTTTTTGGAGATTGTCATTAGTCTGCATTTGTGTCCCATGACTGTTTGTTTTGTTGCCACTGATCAGTTCAAGCCTGAATATTATCCAGGTCTTGCTATGTTTGGACGTATAATGTTTCAGTATCTGAAGGTAAATGAATGCTGCTGAACATAGTAGCATATAAGGCTCTGGAGGAGATGGTGCCTGTGCAAGCTGGACTGTGTGTATTTGAACATATATTCCCCCCCCCCCCCCCCCCCATCCGTCCTGTGCCACAGTGCTAGGCTCAATGCCAGAGACCTTTATAACAAAGTCTTTGAAGCAGCTGAAGATGTTTTTACCTCAGACACTCCCCTGAGGAGCTCTTGTGATGATGTGCTTTGACTGAGATGATTGCAAAAATCCAAGGTCCTAGATTGGGTGATGAGGTGAATTAGAACTGAATGAAATACCACTGAGCCTGTGACAATGGAGATAATCAATAATTGCAGTGATTTGGCCAACACCAAAAACACCATTCGAAAACAATTTCTGATAACCATCTCGTACGTGGCCCTTGTGGCAGAATTGGTCTTTTGTGTCAATGCCTGTAGAGACCAATACACGAATGTAACATTAAATCTGTCCCATCTCAAATAAATTTATTGCATTATCTTCAGAGTAACTAGGGTGATTGATGAACACTCCTTCACTAGTCTTACCCATATCCAAAGAACAATTAACATTACAGGAGAAGACTTTAATCAGCAATCTTAGCAAATATCTGTGGGAAAGATTTTATGAAGGCCAAGGAAACCCAGCAAAACAAGATATGGAACATTGAAAGTGTTTTGTGCGACACTATGCAGTGCTGTGATTTGCGACATTGTGATGAAGCTGTTATGTCAATTTGACATCAGCAAGAACAGCTATTTGTTAGTCAATATTGTGTTTCCTTGTGTTCTCTCCTGCTTCCTCTTTTTCAAGTGTTAACTTCTGTTTTTAATATAAGATTCTTTCTCTTGGTGCAATGAGATGTTGTGCAATTACACTCTCCAACTTAATGGCATGAGGCCTTGGTTTTAGGCTTACTCTTGTCTGCACATCTGTTGAAGTGATAATAGACTTGCATTCGGTTTTATAATGGAGAAAACGGGCCATTTGGCCCACAGGTTTATGTTGATTAGATTAGATTCCCTACAGTGTAGAAACAGGACTTTTTCGCCCAGCAAGTCCACACTGACCCTCCTGAAGAGTAACCCACGCAGACCCATTTCCCTCTGTCTAATGCACTGAATACACGGGCAATTTAGCATGGCCAATTCACCTGACGTGCACATCTTTAGACTGAGCAAACCCACACAGACATGGGGAGTATGTGCAAACTCCACACAGAGGGTGAGGCTGGAATCGAACCTGAGTTCCTGGCGCTGTGAGGCAGCAGTGCTAACCACTGAGCCACTGTGGCACCTTTTGTTATGCTGCACATGATCCTCTTTCTACTATACATCATCTAATTCTATAGCAATACTTTTATTTCTTTCTACCCTGTACTGACCTTGGGTTCCCTTAAATTCATTTCTGTTATTCGTCTTAACATGTGGCATCGTGTTCACAATTGTCCTTTGTATATGAAATTTCTTTTAAATTCTGTTGGGTTTATCAATGGCAATATTTTATTTATGTTTTCTGATATTGTGAAGAGGAGTCATTTTTGACTTAAAGCATTAACTGTTTCTGTCTCCACAGATGCTGCTATACCTGCTGAGTATTTCCAATGCTTTATTTGTAGTCTCTGATTTTAGTAGCAACCTCGTCCTTCAGACTTTGAAGACATTGGTTCATTGCTCAGCCTTTTCTTTTCTAAAGAGAATTACCCCAACCTGTTCAGTCATGGACATGGGAAGGGAGAGAAATATTCATTTATGAGGGCGGCATTTTGAGTTGTACAACCTTGGTCACCATCAAGAGGAGTGGCCTTTCCCTTAAAGTTCTTATTTGTTTTTGCCTGAATGTAGGTTCTCCCCAGAGGCAGCCTCCCGGCGAGGGCTCAGTACAGCAGAAATGAATGCTGTGGAAGCAATACACAGAGCAGTAGAGTTCAATCCACATGTGCCAAAGGTAAGTGTCTCAAATGTAGTTGGTTCAAATTTAAATTATTTGATTTTATAGCACCCTCACATCCAGAGCATTGTGGGCTCAAGATCATTTCTAGAGATATGAGTGCAGTTTTAACTGCGGTGGGAGTGCAGCATTGTAGAGGTACTATTTGTGTAACTGAGACATGAAATTTTAGCCCTGTCTGCCTATTGAGATTTGCTTAAAAAAAAAAATCCTATGGTACAGTCAGAAAAAAAACTCTTTCACTGTCAAGATCATTACACATCAGTTGGTGGGTTACATTGTCTCCTCCTACCATCTTAAACATCAGTGCTGGGAAAAACTGGACCAAAAGTCAAATAACGCTACCTCTAACCTCCACAGTGTATGCACTCCTTTCCTGATAAATTGGCTTGTGAATAAAAAATGGATTGATCAAAAAATTTGGATTAAACAATCTGCATAACATAACACGAAGGGATGTGGTGTTAAGAAGTTTAAATATCAGATTATTTGACTTTTAAAAAATGATGCCAAGAATGACGGATATCCAGAAGAGATTATATGGTTGTAATATAATCTCTGAATTTAGTGATGTATTAAATTGTGCAACTTCATGAGATTACTGTCATCTTTAATCATTTGCATTTGCCATAGTTTGTTCTCTGTGTTAGTAGACAGGTACTCAAGGATTAAAGAGCTGGAGTCCCAATGAGAGAAAGGGATAATTTTACATTTTCCATTGGATAGTCCCAAGTTCAAATCCTGTATTAGACAGATAGTTGAATTCAGCTATCCTTTTTATGTGGTATATGTTGGTTTATGCACAAATTGTGAGAGTGGAGCACAATAGTGCCAACTGGGGTGAAGGAGGAATCGTCCTCTTTGTCATATACTGCTGAAGGATAGCCTAGAAATGGGAGTCAAACTTGGAGAGACAATAAATTGACAAGTAGAATTAACGTAAAATAAATGAAGAATGCTGCTGGAACTGAAATTGCAGAAGAAACTCCGGTAGTCTGGTAAGCTCTATGGAAAGAAAACAGAGTTAATATTTTGAGTCCAATGACCCATCTTCAGTAATATTGACAGTAGGCTCTGAGTGTGTACTTTCTGGCAAAATACAGCTACCACATGACGTAAATGCTCCAGTGTAGTGGCTCCTTGTGTTTCTTTGATTTCTTGTTGCTATTGGCTGTCAGATTCTTAGTGTGGATTGGGTAATTTTGATCCATGTAGCTACTTGGTTACCTGGGGGAATTAATTGCAATCCAGACAAAACACGAGCGCATGGAAAAACTTTATCAATGAAGACCTGATAATATATAATCATCACCAGTCTCGTAACATCCTTCTGTACTGTATTACTTTATATGCACATTTAAAAACAAACTGCTTGTCTAAGTATGTTCACACAAATAATAGAGGTAGGCTGGAACTTCCCCAAAAAACCAGAGAGGGTGGGGAAAAAGCTGCCTACCAGAAATCTAGCAAAGGTTTTAAACAAAAAGGAATTAGTGTCAGTATGTGGAGTTCAGATGAGACATGATCAAATTAAATAAGGGAAAAGACAAGTGTTGAATGATATACACTTACTTTGACTTGCCTAAGTAATACATTAGTTTGACAGCTTAACAACAAGTTTGTGTAGTTTATAAGAATGGTCACTGGGTGAAGAGTTGGTCACATGAGGATCCGTTCAGGACTATGGGTCCATATTTGATTGAGTTCAAAGGATGAGGGGGGGGGGTCTTTTAATGAAAACGTACAGAATTCTGAGAGGCCAGGATAGGGTGGACATAGAGGTAAAAACCTGCTGTGCTTTTCCAGCATCACTCTAATCTAGACTAGGGTGGACATAGAGAAGATGTTTCCACTAATAGGAGAGACCAGAACCTGAGGCCATAACCTCCGTGTGAAGGGACAACCCTTTAATGAAATGAGGAAGAATTTCTTCAGCTAGAGGGTGGTTAAACCTGTGGAACTCATTGCCAAAGAGGGCTGTGGAGGCCAAGTCATTGAGCACATTTAAGACAGAGGTAGATGGATTCTTGATTGGTAAACAGATCAAAATTTACAGGAAGGAGGCAGGAGAATGGTTTTGAGAAACATATCCGCCATGATCAAATGGTGGAGCAGACTGGATAAGCTGGCTGAATCTTGCTCCTGTATTATAAATGTGGATACAAATTAACATAGAGGTACAACAATAAAGAGAGAGAGTTTACTGATTTACTTGCAGGCTTGGTTCCAATTATCCCCTTTGCAACAAAACCCACTTCACTCGAAGACCACACATGCTGTTTTCCTATATGTCCAGGCCAACATTACTCCCTCAATCAATATCACTGATACTGGTTATATGATCACTATCATGTTGCTGATTGTGGGATCTTGCGGTGTGAAAATTAGCTGTTGCATTTCCTATATTGCAAGAAAGCTTACACTTCAAAATGGGTTGTAGAGTGCTATTGTATGTGCTGAGGTTGAAGGCACTTTGGAAATGCAAGTCTCTTTCTGTAGAAGGTGAATATTCTCATTCATTCTTTGACTTTTTGACTGTTAGGAGTTTTTATTACTTTATTTTGTATAAACTTTGAATACTCGCAAAAACATTTTTGTCAGCGTTCACAATATCTTATTCCACATTATTGGTAAAGCTCTGACCAATGTATTTCAATTAAACTGACATTTACGGTCACTGCCTATGCTTTCCAGACTATTTGGCTTTATCATCTTTCTCTGTTTTTCCTATTCCCTCTGGGGTTTATTATGCAATAATGGACAAATGAAATTTCACAATTGAAAAATCCACAAAATGCAAATCAAATCATTAGCTGATATGGTGCTACCCCTTTAACAGACCCTGTTGATAGTAACAAACATTGCTGCTGTTTTGAATTGCGAAGCTGACTGACTTAGAAAATTATTCAGTGCAGGTATTTCAGCAATAACGTTAAGTGTGTGTGGTGTGCACCCAGGGAAACTGGATGAGCTGACACCTCAACTGTTTCTCTCGGTGGTTCATGCAGGCATTGTGCTTCATTTTCAATCATGCCTGTGCATAGTTTAAAACCTGATGCCTTAAGGAAAGAACAGGGTGTTTTTAACTGAGGCTTTCACCTCCAAGAACAATACGTCCTGTAAGAGAAGATTAAAATGAAGAATCATGTAATTGTTGACCAAAGTTGTCATCTGCTAAATTCAAACTGGAATGTCAATCTCTTTTTAATTTTAGGAGGACCAGGTTTAAACTGAAATGACATTTTGAACTGAAACAGTGGTCCTGGTTTTGTGGACTCTGTGGCAAAATTGAGACAGAATGCTAAATCCTAATTTTCGGTCAAGTTCCAGCTTATTCATTCTCTGGCTTTTACCAAATTGAGAGGAAATATTAAAATGAATTTTTGAACACTTTTTTCAATAATTAAAATGAAAGTATGGGAATAAAATATGGAACTTTTGACACTGAATTCCCTGCCTAAACTCCTCCTCCTCCTCATAAAAGCAAAATGTTTCAGATTTCCAGCATCTGCAGTAATCAGAATGCTGGAGAAACTCAGCAGGTCCAGCAGATTCTGTGGCTCTGTTGCTGTCTCTCTACAGATGCTGTCAGACCTGATTATTTTCTCCAGCATTCTCTGTGGTTCCTCCTCCTTTTGTGAAATCATTTTCAAGAATGCACCTGTACGACGAAATCTTTAGTCATCCCTCCCAATACCCCTTTGACTGAGTGTCCATCTTTGTAAGAATACATCTCTGTGAAACACAGTAAAGTTTTTTTTAATATTCATAGTGCTGCATAAGTGTAATTTTAGATTATACACTATGACAGCCCAGATTCAAAATTGGCTAAGGCTTAAAACAAAGTAGTAGGGAACATTTGGTCTGTAGACTAAAGGAAAGAATCTAGTTTTGGGGTACCAGCCATGGCATTGAGGTACTTTGTTGTTCCTAACGGAGTCTTAACAAGACGAAGACTTTGATTTGTTTGTTGCATAATAGCAATCGGGTACAAGTTAACATCAGTGAACTAATCATAGTTACTAAGACTATGAGGAGACCTATGGAGAAAGGTCTTCATTCCAATAATTTATCAGATTAGCCCTCACTTCCACTAAAACTTGTGTGACATTATCAAATTGAATGGAACGTAATGCAACATTAACCCCTTCAGAATCATTACTTCACACAACAGAGAGTATATTGTGGGTTCTCCCGGGGATGGCATTTCAAAATTTGACAAAACTGGGAATTGTAGTGAACAATGAGAATAATAAAAGATTTCAGGAGGTCACAAACACTGGTGAAATGGGTGATGGAATTTGCACTGAATGACATTGCATTAAAATTTTGGAAAAAGGTTGAAATGAAAGTCAGTGGAAAAAAGCTCAGATAAACTAAAACATGACTTTGATAGATTTCTACATTCCAGTCACAACCAGATCAGGAAATCCAGTGCCTCAAATACTGCCCCATTCCCTGATTACTGCAAGCTGTGCCTTCAACGAGATTTTTCAAATTTAAAGATATTTGTTGATCTGATAAGTAATTTTAGAAAGCATGTGTTTCCTGGCGTGCAAACATGTTTAGACCATTTGTAAGAACATGAAACAACTTGTAGCTTTATTGATTGCTTGCTATGTTGTCCAGTTCACTTGTGGTTTAAATATAGTGTCACATGGGAATCCATGTGCTTTTGTTCCTTATTATAATTCAAATAACCAAGCATTGCAAATTGATTAAATTCAAACTTGAAAGCTGATAAACATTTAATGGTACAGATATGAATCATTTATCAAGTGTAAAAACATTTTAAACAATACAGAAATAACATTCTCTGGCTTTACACTGGAATAATATTGGTGGAAATATTCTGCCTTCTGTCATTTGTGACATTGACTTTTGAATCCACATGATCCAATTTTAGGAGTAGGAATTTGGGTGATTGTCATTGAACGGACAGTGGTTGACATATTCATTGTCCTTGGGGAAACTGGATGTAAGAGCGGACCTTGTATCTTTTCCATTTCTGTTATCCTCCATATTAGAACACAGAACATAGAAAAGTATAGCACAGAACAGGCCCTTCGGCCCACTATGTTGTGCTGAGGGTTAATCCTAACATAAAATAACCTAACCTATGCGCCCCTCAATTCGCTGTTGTCCATGTGCATGTCCAGCAGTCATTTAAATGTCCCTAATGACTCTGTTTCCACCACCACTGCTGGCAACGCATTCCATGCGTTCACAACTCTCTGCGTAAAGAACCTATCTCTGTTTTCTCCTCCATACCTTCCTCCTATCACCTTAAAACTATGACTTCTTGTGGCAGTCAGTCCTGCCTTGGAGAAAAGTCTGTGGCTATCGGCTCTATCCATGCCTCTCATTACCTTGTACACCTCGATCAGGCCACCTCTTTTCTTCCTCCTCTCCAGAGAGAAAAGTCTGATCTTAGTCAACCTCTCTTCATAAGGGAAGCCCTCCAGTCCACGCAGCATCCTGGTAAACCTTCTTTGCACCCTCTCCAAAATTTCTGCATCTTTCCTATAATAGGGTGATCAGAACTGGACACAATATTCTAAGTGTGGTCTCACTTTTGTAGAGCTGCAGCAAAACCTCGCAGCTCTTAAACTCGATCCCCCGTTAATGAAAGTCAAGACACCATATGCTTTCTAAACAACCCTATCCACTTGGGTGACAACTTTGAGGCATCTGTGTACTTGAACACCAAGATCCCTCTGTTCCACCACACTGCATTTATCCAGATTGAACTCCATCTGCTATTTCTCAGCCCAGCTCTGCATCCTGTCAATGTCGCCCTGCAGCCTGCAATAGCCCTTGATACTATCAGCGGTACCTCTAACCTTTTGTGGTAAACTTACTAACCCACCCCTCAACCTCCTCATCCAAGTCATTCATAAAACCTACAAAGAGCAAAGGCCCAAGAACAGAACCTTGCGGGACACCACTGACCTCCAGGCAGAATACTTTCCATCTACAACCATTCTACCTTCTGTCAGCCAGTCAGTTCTGAATCCAGAGAGCCAAACCTCCCTGTATCCCATATCTCCTGACTTTATGAATGAGCCTACCATGGGGAACCTTATCAAATGCCTTGCTGAAGTCCATATACACCACATCCACTGCTCGACCTTAGTTGACCTGTCCTTGTCACTTCCTCAAAGAACTGAATAAGATTTGTGAGGCATGACCTGCCCCTCACAAGCCATGTTGACTGTTTTAAACAGTATGTTTTACCAAATAGTCATAAATCCTATCCCTCAGAATATTTTCCAAAACCTTGCTGACCACAAATGTAAGGTTGACTGGTCTGTAATTGCTAGAGATTTCCTTATTATCCTTCTTTGAGGAAGTGAGGACTGCAGATGCTGGAGATCAGAGCTTAAAAATGTATTGCTGGAAAAGCGCAGCAGGTCAGGCAGCATCAAAGGAACAGGAGAATCAACGTTTCGGGCATAAGATTAAGCATGCCCGAAATGTTGATTCTCCTGTTCCTTTGATGTTGCCTGACCTGCTGCGCTTTTCCAGCAACACCTTTTTCAGCTTATTATCCTTCTTACAAAGAGGAACAATATGTACCTCCCTCCCATCCTCTGGTACAACTCCCTTGGAGAGTGAGGAAGCAAAGATCTTCACCAGTGGTTTAGCAATCTCCTTTCTCACTTCCCAGAGCAACTTAGGATAAATCTGTTCTGGCCCTGTGGCCTCATCAGTCTTAATGTTTGCCAAAATTTCCAGCACATCAACTTCCTTAATCTTGATCTGTTCAAGCCTTTTCTCTGCTCCTCAAAGTTCTCTAATCACAGCAAGGTCCCTTTCCTGAATGAAAACCGAAGCAAAAGGTCTCATTTCGGGCTTCCTGTATCTGCTCAGACTCCACACACAAGTTCCCTATGCTATCCCTGATCAGCCTTACCTTCTCCCTGCTCAATCTTTTATTCCTCACATATGAGTAAAATGCCTTTGGGTTCTCCCTAATTCTTCCTGCCAAGCCCTTTTCGAGCTCCCTCCTTGCTCTCCTCAGTCCATTTTTGAGCTCCTTTCTAGTAAGCCTGTAATCCTTTAAAGCTGTGCTGGATCCTTGCTTTCACCACCTTACGTAAGCTGCCTTCCTCCTTTTGATGAGAAGCTCCTCTGTTCTCATCATCCAAGGCTCCTTAATGTTACCCCTTGCTTATCTCTGAGGAACAAATTTAAGCATCATTCACAACATCTACTCCTTAAACAGTTTCCCCCCCTCGCCCCCGCCCTCCTGTGCCACAGTGCTAGGCTCAATGCCAGAGACCTGATAACTATGGCTTCCCTAGATAGGCTGTTCCCACCAGCAGTTTCCAAAACGGTATACTTATTGCTGAGGAGAACGGCCATAAGGGATCCCTGCTCTGACCGTCGGTTCCCTTTCCTCCCCTGACTGTGTAACCCAGCTGTCCTTATCCTGTGTCTGAGGAGTGACCACCTCCCTGTACATCCTCTCAATTTCTCCCTCAGCCTCCCAGATAATGCGCAGTTCATCCAACTCCAGTTCCCTAACTCAGGTTTTTAAGGAGTTGGAATTGGGTGCACTTCCCACGGATGTGGCCAGCGGAGACATGTGAAGTGTCTCTCGCCTGCTACATTCTGCAGGAGGGACATGCAACTGTCCTATCAGCCATAACCCACTACTCTGAAAGCCCACACAAGACTGAACAACGAAAAGAAAAAAAGAAAACCTGAACTTATCGAGTTTACAGACTCTTTAAGGTTAGAGGAGGTGGATGGGAGGGAGACCCTATGGTTTAGATCTCACCCACTTAAAAAAAAAATCACTTACTTCTTGGCAGTCCTTGGTTTTGTCCATCCTCTTTCCTTGCCGCTCTTTTTTTTGGGTGATATGCCTCATTGTTACATACATTCCAATTATGCATTTATAGCAGCATGGATTGATTTCTCTGTTTGGTGTGGTGTGTTTAGATTTCTTAGTCTACCATATCTGTAAGTGTCTCAGATTGCCCTAGTTTGACAGTTGGCACTTTAAAGCACGTGCGTGTTGTCTCTCTCTCTCTCTCTCTCTCTCTCTCTCTCTCTCTCTCTCGTGCACAATTAGCGAAACTAGGAAGAAAGGCAAGGTGTCGTGTTCAGGACCATTTGGCACCTGAGGTGGAAATATTGAATGATCCCACTAATGGAGGTTATGACTGGTTCCGTTATGACTGTTTTCACTTCCCTGGCTATCACTTACAAACTTAATGATGCAGTTTCAACCTGTCTCTTTGTGGTTATAAACTTCTTGATGAACTTTAGTCCTGGTAACATCCTTGTAAATTTTTTTTGCACCCTCTCCAATTTAATAATAGCCTTCCGATAGTAGGGTGACCAGAACTGTACATAGTACTGCAGAAGAAGCCTCATCAATGTCCTGTACAACCTCGCCATGATTTCCCAACTCCTTTACTCAATGATCTGAGCAA
Organism: Chiloscyllium plagiosum; assembly: GCF_037043375.1. Lineage (NCBI taxonomy): Eukaryota > Metazoa > Chordata > Chondrichthyes > Orectolobiformes > Hemiscylliidae > Chiloscyllium > Chiloscyllium plagiosum. The sequence goes on from NW_028270164.1 coordinate 5,684,172, forward strand.
TGGAGGAAGCATGCCAAATGCCTCTTTCGCACCCTGTCTATTTGTGATGTAACTTACAAGGAACTATGCACCTGTTGGACAATACTGCACACAGCCCTCCCATTAATTGTGTAAGTCCTTCTATGGTTTGTCTTGCCCAAATGTAACATCAGGCATTCATCTGAATTAAACTTTGTCTGCCACTTCTCAGCCCATTGGCTCAATTCATCAAGATCCCTTTGTAAATCTTAGACAACCTTTTGTACTGTCTACCACAAATTTTAATGTCATCTGCAAACTTATTAACCATGCTTTCTATATTCTCACCCAATCGTTTATTTAAATGACAAACTCACTGCACTGTTTAGAATCAAAGGTCTGATGCTTTCACCTGATTTCATTTTCCAGTTTCCCCTTGTGAAACTGGTGAACTTGGACCCACACCCCTCATTTGACAAGCTAGATCATTTTCAAAGTATGGATTTAACCATGCCGTTTCAGCACAATAAACGAGGTTCTTAACACTGGGCTACGTTGCTACATTGTGGGAATAAGATTTTTAATAGCTCTCTTCTTTGAAGATGAAGGACTCTCCCCTCATCCCCTCCCCTTCCCTGAGGCATGGTGACCCTCGGGTTAAACCACCTCCAGTCGTGTGTCTCTGTCCATATGGTCTGGTAAGATCATGGCAACTTTATATTCACCTTTTACAATGAAGATAAATCTAATTTGAGAATTAACTGAAGAAGTATTTAACCACACATTTGTTACACAAATTGCAGTATTTTCTAGTATGGAGATGTTGTGAAGTAAAAACTGTTGCATAGTTTCAAGGTTTTCAAGTCCCAAGGTGGTTCAGAAGGGATGGGTTATACCTAAACTGGGGAGAAAACTATCCCAGCAGGGAAGTTTGCTAGTACTACTCTGGAAGGTTTAGAGTAGTGGGGGCTGGGAACCAGGTCCTCAAGCCAAGGCCCAGTAAATCAGAGAGGAAGGGCAGGCAGAGACAGGTAAATGAACACTATATGTTAGTGGGCTGAAGTGTGTTTATTTGAAAGCGAGGAGTATTATAGGTAAGGCAGGTGAGCTTAGAGCCTGGATCAGTACATGGGACTATGATATTGTGGCTATTATAGAGACTTGGTTGAGAGAGGTACAGGATTCGCTGCTTCAAGTTCCAGGGTTTCATTGTTTTAGACAAGATAGCGTGGCAGATAAAAGAGGAGGAGAAGTTGGATTACTATTCAGTGAGAATGTTATATCTGCACTCTGAAAGGACATACTGGAGGGCTGATTTACTGAGGCAATATGGGTAAAGCTCAAAAATAAGATGGGTGTAATCACTCTGATAGGTAATACTATCGGTCCCCCAGCTGTCACCGAGAGATTGAGGAACAAATATGTTGGCAGATTGTGGAAAGATTCAATAAAAAAGACTTGTCATAATAGGTGACTTTAATTTCCCCAATATTGACTGCAGCTCCCTTTAGAGCAAAAAGGCTTCGGGCAGAATTTATTCTGTGCATCCAACAGGATTTCTTGAAACAGTATGTGGTTAGTTCAGCTAGAGGAGGGGCCATATTGGACCTTGGCTAATGAGCCTGGCCAGGTGACTGACCTTTCATTGAGAGAGCATTTGGGAACAGTGATCACAACTCCTTAAGTTTTAAGATAGCTATGAACCAGCATCAGACAGGACCTTTTGGAGAGGTGCTAAATTGGAGGAAGGCAAATTACATCTTGTATTAGGAAGGAGCTGTTAACAGGCAAGTCCACACTTGACTTATAAGAATTGTTTAAAGACCTGCTGATCAAAGTTGAACACCAACATGTTACAGTAAGGAGGAGGGACAAGGATGACAAGGTAAAGGAACTTTGGATAACAGGTTGTGAATTTTGTCAAAAGGACAAAAGCATATACAAGGTTCAGGAAACTTGAAAAACATACAGGGTCGGTGAGGAATATAAGGAAAGTACTCAAGCAGGTAATTAGGAAAACAAGAAGGAGTCATAAAATGACCTTGCCAAGAGGGTTAGAGTCCCAAGGCATTCTATAGACACATTAAAAAAACAAGGGGATAACTAGAGCGAAATCAAGGATAAAGGAGGGAACTTGTGTTTGGAAACACAAGACGTGGGTGGGATCCTAAATGAGTACTTTGCGTCAGTGTTCACTCAGCAGGAGAATATGGTAGATAGTGAGATTTGTGTGGAGCGTGCTAATATGCTAGGGCATTTTGAGATCAAGGAAGAAGTGGTATTGGAATTGCTGAAGAGCATTAACATAGAGAAGTTCCCAGGTCCTGATGGCATCTACCCCAGGTTATTGAGAGAGACCAGAGAGGAGATTGCTGGGGCCTTGACCAAGATCTTTGTAGCTGAAAATGTGTTGCTGGAAAAGCGCAGCAGGTCAGGCAGCATCCAAGGAACAGGAGAATCGACGTTTCGGGCATAAGTCCTTCAGGAAGATCTTTGTATCCTGGCTAGCCACTGGGGAAGTCCCGGAGGACTGGCAATTAGCTAATGTTGTTCCTCTGTTCAAGAAGGGAAATCGGGACAATCCAGGAAACTGTAGACCAGTAGGTTTCACATTGGTGGTTGGGAAGCTTTGGGGAGAATTCTTAAGGATTGGGTTTATGCACGTTTGGAAAAGCATGGCCTAATTAGGGACAGTCAGCATGGCTTTGTGCAGGATAGGTCATGTCTTGCTAACTTTGATTGAATTTTTCAAGGGGGTAACAAAGGTGATCGATGAAGATAGAGCAGTGGATTTTTTTTTTAGATTTTTTTTCGATTACATTAGTGTGGAAACAGGCCCTTCGGCCCAACAAGTCCATACCGACCCGCCGAAGCGCAACCCACCCAGATGTTGTTTCCATGGATTTTAGTAAGGCTTTCAATAAGGTCCCTCATGGTAGGCTCATCCAGAAGATTAAGATGCATAGGATTCATGGTGACTTGACTGTGTGGATTCAGAGTTGGCTTGCCCATAGAAGACAGAGGTAGTTAGTGGTGGAAGGGTGTTTTTCAGGCTAGAGGACAGTGACTAGTGGTGTTCATACTGGGTCCATACTGGGACCTCTAAGTATAAATGATTTAGATGAAAATGTAGATGGGTGGGTTAGTAAGTTTGTGGACAACACAAAGGTTGGTGGAATTTTGGATAACGTAGAAGGTGTCAAAGGTATAGATGAATTGCAGATATGGGTGGAGAAAGGGTAGATGGAGTTTAAGCTGTGTAAGCATGAGATGCTGCACTTTGAGAGATCAAATGTTAAGGAAAAGTATACGATTCATGACAGGACCCTGAACAGCATTGATATACAGAGGGATCTTGGGGTTCAAGTCCATAGTTCCCTGAAAGTGGCCACACAAACAGATAGGGCAGTAACGGCATGCTTGCTTTGACAGGTCGGGGCATGAAGTAGAAGAGGCAGGATGTCATGTTGCAGCTTTATAAGACTTTGGTTAGGCCACACGTGGAGTATTGCATTCACTTCTGATTGCCACGTTACAGGAAGAATGTGGAGGCTTTGGTGAGGATGCAGAAGAGTTTACCAGAATGCTGCCTAAATTAGAGGGTATGAGCTATAAGGTGAGGCTAGAAAAATTCTGGTGGTTTTCTCTGGAGTGGCAGAGGCTGAGGGGAGATTTATACAAGTCTATAAAATTGAGATGAATAAATATGGTTGATGGTCAGAATCTTTTTCCCAGAGTTGAAATGTCTAATACTAGTGGCATGTGCTTAAGATGAGAAGGGGGAAAGTCCAAAGGAGATGTGAGGGGCAAATTTTTCCTACAGAGATAGGAGTCAGGAATGCACTGTCCGGGTGGTGCTGGAGGCAGATACAATAGGGGCAATTAACTGACTTTTAGATTAGCACATAAATATGCAAGGAATGGAGGAATATGGATCAAGGGCAAGCAGGAAGGATTAATTTCATTTGGCATCAAGTTTGGCACAACTTTGTGGGCCGAACGGCCTGTTCCTGTGCTGTACTGTTCTATGTATTGATCCACTACCTCCAGGTTTGTAATCCAGATCACACCCTTTTATGTTCCATTTTAGATTATTGCTGTCTCGTGTAATTGCTCCAGTGTACTTTTGAAAGTTGCTGTTACAGCAGTTACAACGCTGCCATCAGCAACTTTCTCACTAACCCCTTATCCTACTACGTTTGTCGCATCATTCAGAATATTTCCTAAAACCTAATTAGGGTTTCCCCTGACTTTCCTTCACCTTTCCTAACCCAAGAGCATTGCGATCACTTGTATCCTTGCCACTGTCCAAGTTGTTATCAGCTTATTAGAGAGAGAATCTGGGGTCTTTCTGATCCCTATGGCTCATTTTCTGGCCTCAGTCTTTGGAGTCTTGAAATGAAAGGATATAGGAAATTGTTAATTCTTTTTTTTATGTGCCTTAGTTTGTGTCAGAACATTGTAGCTTCCAGGTAAAAATAATGACTGCAGATGCTGGAAACCAGATTCTGGATTAGTGGTGCTGGAAGAGCACAGCAGTCCAGGCAGCATCCGAGGAGCAGTAAAATCGACGTCTCGGGCAAAAGCCCTTCATCAGGAATAAAGGCAGAGAGCCTGTAGTGTGGAGGGATGAGCTTCCAGCCTACCTCCAGAGGCTTGAGTGCATAATCCAGATCGATACTCCCAGTGCAGTACTGAAGCAGCACTGCACTGTTCGTGATATCGTTTGGATGTGACAACATAACAAGATCATCCTCTGCCTTTCTGCTGGACATAGTGATTCTATGCCACAATTTAAAGGAGCAGTGGAGGATTTATCCCGCGGTTGATATCACTTTTTGCATATGACCTGGTGAGTAATTCATGTAATTGCTGTTTGAGGAAAATTTAAATTTGCATTGTTTGATGTCAGCTCTAACTGTTCATTGCTGTTACTACACATTAAAATTTGATTATAATGATCATGCCCAAGTTGAAACTCTTCTGAGGCTCTTAAACTGATTTCCAGGAATGGACCGTGCCAATGAGAAGTCTTGTCCATTTGGGGACCATTCAGCCATTTGGAACTTCTTCCATCATTCAATTACATCAAAGCTAATTGGAATCTCAATTTTATTCACCTGGTACCTTTGTACAACAGTTAATACCCTTGTTAAACAAAAATCTATCAGTTTCCATTTTGAGTATTTCTGATACTTTGTCTCAGTAGCTTTTTAAGAGACGATTCTGGTTTTCCACTACCCTTTTGAAGACAAACGCCCTGGCATGAGCTTTGTAACCCATCTGTATTTTTAATTTGGGGTCCTCTCATGTGGACCACTACCACCATAATTTCTCTCTCTGTCTACGCTGTGGTAGTCTTGCAACACAGTCAATAGCATCTATGCCTCTAAACCAGGAGCTTCAAGTTGAAGTCTTACTATATCAGAATGCTTGGCCAGCGAAGGGCTATTCTTGACATAGCCAAGCAGTTTGATTTATCTGTAAATTGTTCTGATGGTAAGAGCAAGAGAACCTGGTCAGCCAGAACTGTGTGGGAACTGAAGTGCAGTAACTACCACCACCATTAAAGGACTCCAACTGCAGGTTGTTTCTACAGGCTGTACTCCATGCAAATGCTTGCGTCGAGGGACTGCCAAGACAAAGATCTTTACAGATTACAGATTACATTACAGTGTGGAAACAGGCCCTTCGGCCCAACAAGTCCACACCGACCCGCCGAAGCGAACCCACCCATACCCCTACATTTACCCCTTACCGAACACTACGGGCAATTTAGTATGGCCAATTCACCTGACCCTGCACATCTTTGGACTGTGGGAGGAAACCGGAGCACCCGGAGGAAACCCACGCAGACACAGGGAGAACGTGCAAACTCCACACAGTCAGTCGCCTGAGGCGGGAATTGAACCCGGGTCTCTGGCGCTGTGAGGCAACAGTGCTAACCACTGTGCCACCGTGCTGTTTTCTAAATATTTTAAATGCTGTCAATTCAATCACCCTTTAACTTTCAGCTTTAAGGTAGTAAAACCTAATCATAATTGGATGAGTTGGTTAGCACAGTTGGCTGGATAGCTGGTTTGGAATGTAAAGTGATAGCACCAGAGTGGGTTCACTTCCCGCACCAGCTGAGGTTACCATGAAGGATTCCTCTTCTCATATTTTCCCCTTGTCTGAGGCATGGTGACCCTCGGGGTAAAACTCAAACAGTTGTCTCTCTAATGAGAGCATGGAACTACAGTCCAATAGATCTAACATATAATCTGTCCTAATAATTTAACTTTGCTTCAGGCATAAACTTGCCTTCAAGGTCATTTCATTAAAAACAGCTAGTTACAGTGTATAGATTAAGTGTATGCATAAAATAAAATAAAGCAGAAAATGAGTTCCTAGAAGGTCTTCTAGATGTGTGCAAAATCTCTTCTCGTGGGCAACATTGGTAAGTGTATTCACAGTCCAGCAGATGTCAGTCTTGAGCTGTTCAAGTGGATTAAAACTAAGGTATTAACTAGACTGACATATCATTTAGTACTTGAACCTCCACAGTGTCAGCGGGGAAAGTCAGGTCAAGATTTATGAAAGCTTTTAACCGTTGCAACGCACTCTGATACGTTTTCCTACTTTTAGAGAAAAATATCTTTTAATTGCCAGTATGTGTGGGATTTTTTTTAAAAGATCTGTTCAGGCAGAACTCTGCAGGGGCCAGTTTCAGGGCATCCAGCCTACAGAGGCCATAGAGTCAGGGTAGTTTTTAAATATTTTTTTCCATGCAAAGATTTTTATCGAAACAAATAAAAATTCCATGTATTCTTGGGTTGTGCAATGCTTTACAGGGCACATTTTCGAGGCATGCTGGAAAGCCAATTGCTCCTATTAGCACAGCTTGCTGAGGCAGGTTTTGAGTTAGTTATAGTGGGCCAAGGACTGTCTCGGGGACTGTCCACAATATGATAAAATCATCTTTAATATTATTAAAAATATTGTAATGTAGTCAAATCCAATCAGAGTTCCCTATTTGGAAGGTATGAATGTAGGGCCAGAGAAGCTTTGTAACTGAAAATTCAGCTCAACTTTAACACCAGATCAATAGAATGGGATTCACCTTTACTTTATGAATTTCGGACATCCTCAATGTACAAAAGGAGGGGAATGTGAACTCTCTATGAACTTCCCATTATAACTTCAACCTGTTTTCCATAAAATTGCATCTGCATGTTAGGAATCCATTCCTAAAATGGAATTTATAGAAATGATAATTATTCATAGTATTATTGGCATTGTGTATAAAGTGCTCAAGATACACATTCCTTTGGGAAATTAAATATACAATCACAGGATACATGGAAATGATTGCTGCTACATAATCTAATCAAGCCATTTCGATGTTGTCATGAACGGCCACTTGATCCCCTCCCTTGGATTATTGGTCTAAAGTCACTCTGTCACAGCTTTTGTTGTTTAATTGTGTTGTCTTAATTTTACATTCTATTTTTGGCGACTGTGGCTCGTTAGACTGGACGCCAGCTGAACGGCCTCTCAGTCTTACTGTTGGCATTGGTTCAAGAGAAAGTCTCGCTCAGACTGCAGTGAAGGAAAGATATACTGGTGTAGTGCAAGATATTTTTCTGTACCATGGTTGCAACACTTTGCTACACTCGTAATTGCATGTAACACTCTACTGATGTTATAATCAGCATAAACATTTCTGTTATTTAAAAGTTGTAAATCTGGTTGTTGAAGCCTAGCTGAACAATCCAGAAACCGACCTGTGTGTGTGATTCCATGCATCCCCGTTGAAAGTCAACTAAGTTGAGATGGAGGAAATGGCCTCATCTGCATATATTAAGTAATGTAAGTTGAGGCAATTGGAATAAATTCAACACGCAAAGTTCATCATACTCAGCAATGTTTTAACTGCAAATGATAGCCTGTCCTCTGTAATTATTGCTGCTTTGTTACATTGCATTGAGCTTGAGTGGTGATTTTTACTACTTGGACCTTTTAAGAATTTGAAATGTTTTTTAAAGATTTCTCCCAATTATTATAAGGGAGACTGCAGTGCCATGTGCCATCCTATGATACTCTAGCTCGGGTTTTAATCCGGAGGAAGGTACAGACATCTTGAGAGTGAATAGGACAGTAGGAGTAGTTTTGGACTGACCATGAGCTGGCATGATTGAACTACATGGTTCTTTGGGAATGTTTTCTGCGGTCACTAGATGTATCTACATCAATTCAACCACTGTCTGCACTGACTGTCACAAATACATAATGTATACAGCTTGTTTGACCAAAAGGTTAGTATTAAAAGTTCTGTTCTTCCCTAGATATCAATTCCAGTTGATACAACCTGACAATGAATGAAGGAATTGAGTACCCCACATTAGGATCGCTTCACGTGCAGAAGACTCTGTACTTGTGCTGGTGATTCTCGAACTAGGGAACACACCCTAAACATTAGGATCAGACCATTCAGGAAAGATATTATGCAGCACTTCTACGCACATAGGGTGGTAGAGATTTGGAGCTCTCCTCTACAACTGGTAGGTGATGCTCGATCAGTTGTTAGTCTTTAACCTGAGAATGAGTGATTTATGTTAAGCAATGGTATTAAGGGATATGGGTCCAAGGCTGGTACTATGGAGTTTAGACCATGGCTGTTCTGTGGCCTGATTGAATCGTGGAGCTAGCTCGGGGGGCCGAATGGTATGCTGCTGTTCCTATGTCGAAAGTGTGCCACTGAAAAAGCACAGCATCCGAGGAGCAGGAGAATGTGAGGAAGCGAGGGGCTCTCACACCTTCACCTACCTATTGCTTTCTCAGCTACCTTCTCTTCCCCCCCCGCCCATTTATCTCTCAACCTTCCTCCACCCCCTGGCCCACAGGAAGGGCTTATGCCCGAAACGTCGATTCTCCTGCTCCTTGGATGCTGTCCGACTTGATGTGCTTTTCCAGCATCACATTCTCGACCCTGATCTCCAGCATCTGCATTTCTCACTGCTTTCCTATGGACAAGCATCTTCAATTGTACCTGGTAAGAAGTAGAAGACCTGTATTTTTTTTTGTCTGCATTAGAAGGTGGTGATGCAGTGACTGTGAGATCTTAGGCCACACTTGGAATAATGGAACAATTATGGGTACCCTACTTTTGGCAAGCATGAAGATGGTGAAGAAGTGACTATGCCAAGGATAAATGCTTTGTTCTTAGGAGAAATGAGAGAAACTGGATCCACTTTCTTTTGGAAGAGTGAAAATTAACAAGGTATTTTAAGGTATTAAAATTGAGGGGTTTTGATGAAGCAAATTTCTCAAAATACTTTCCACAGATCCATGAGTCCATAAATTCAGTAAAAGTATTAAGGCAAATGACAAACTAAGAAACAGGCTAGAAAAACCTATATTTCCTCAGTTATTAGAAAGATCATTAGGAGTAAATCATACGGAAGTTCAAGCCAGCACTATCGTTAAAATTATAATAGCTGACCTGTGGCTTCAGCTCCACTTTTCCATCCACTTGACATATCTTTTCTATTTCCTTAGACTCCAGGATCCAGAAAGTCTGCTCTCCAGATGGTTAGAGATGGGGTATGCCCTGAAAGATGTGCATCCGAACCTCTCCAATGTCCTGGCACACAGAGAGATTTACTGGGAAGTCTGAACCTTCCATGATAATGTGTGTCTGGAACTATCTCAGAAAGAGTCTGACTCTGATTTCGGGTTGGAGACTTGAGAGTTCTAACTAATTTAACTGGATAGTTACCCTGGAAATGTTGAGTAAAAAATCCTAGTCCTACTCTTGGTTCGCTATGCAACTGATCCACTCATCCACCCCTGCTGATTTACCCACTCATACCTCTTGACAACCTCGTCACCCCACAAATAAATCCAACAGCTCCCTTGTACTCACTCCCAACTGTAGAATTGACTGTAATCTAGGAAATAAATAATCTGATATTGATTGGGAAATTTGGAACAAACATCTTATTTCAGCTTCAAGTGTAGTCAATGTTGGATTATTCACAACTTGGGTGGAAAATTCCAAAGAGACTCAATTTCTTAGAGAAGTAATTCTTCCTCATGCCCCTCCTAAATATTCGTCCCCTTATCCTGAGACACTCTGCCCCAACCAGCAGAAACAATTATTGTGTCACACTTTTTAAGCCCCCACAGAATTGTTTATGTTCTAGTGAGATCATCTCTCATTCTTTCAAGCCCAGAGAATACAGAGCCAGTTGATGCATCCTAGGATAACCCCTGGCCCAAGGGCCCATTTAATGAACATTCACTGTACCATCTCCAATGCAAGCGCATCCTGTTTGAATTTAGAAACTAAAACAACTTATAGGCATGGAGTGGAAATGCATTATCTTTTTAAAAGGAAGTACGTGAATGCTTAAGCGGGAAGAAAAAAAAAAACGACAAGATTATAATTGAATGAGAATAGACTTGAAGAAAGTGGATAACACTGACAGCCAGCCCAGGAACAGCGGGCTGAATGGTCTCCTGTGCTGTAAGCCTCCTTAATTTTTATCAAGGCTGACATTTGCACAGTTCCTTAACCCTTTTCTTAGTTTCGAAAATTCTGCAGTAGCCGCCTTTGCAAAGCTGATTTGAGTTCACCCGCCCCCCCCCCCCCAGTCGTTTGTTCCTGTAACTGCCTCGCCACTTGGTTTCTTGGAATAGCTTCTGTGGAATAGGCAGGAATGAATGCAGCTGGACATTTGCAAAGAGTTGCTCAGTAACCTAACAGCAAAATACCATCACCGCAACTGTTTTTGATGAAAAGAATTTTGTCTCCACGTGGTTCCAAGGTGCTTTAGTTAATCCAGCTGTGAAATGGTTTGGGGGAAGCAGGGCTGCTTTCATGATACTGCTGGTGGCAGGTATTCATTCCATGGTGATGGTTTTTCTTCCATTCGTTGTGAATGACAAATCCTTTGCATGATGTGCCTTATTTTTGAAGTGGGTGGAGTAATCCGCTATGTGGTGGTCACAGCAGGAGCTGGGGCTCAGCATCAATAGGGTTGCCAGCACCTGTGTGTCAGATTAAGCTGGTCTCTGCCCCTCCACAGCTAGTGCACTGACCATCAGCAAATTGATAGTCTGAAGAGAATTATTTGATCTTTATCCATCCAGCCACAAATAGCTTCCAGCTTTAGTCTGTGCTACGCAAGCAAGCACTGAATCATCCATCAGCTTTCAAGTTACACCATGAAAAAGCCAGCTGAATTAATCTTTAGGGATTTCATTAACCTATTCCACCTTGTGCAATAATATGTTTGGTTATTTTTGTGCATTGCAAAACTTGGGGGAAACATGCGCAATATCGGAACACATCAGGAAAGATTTAATTTTACAAGCCTCAGCTTTTTGGTAGGCCCTCTGGTCTTGCAAGCTACAGGTCCTATGGTAAAATATATAGACTTACTTGAAGGGCATCAAAGTGTGTTTGTCAGCTTAATGTGAATAGAGCATTTTCTGCAGCAGTTAGTTTAGGACGTCATCCCACCTGACTTAAATTCTGCCTAGCAAATAATAACAAAGATTGGTTAATTTGTGTCACACAGTGCTGTCGGCAGAATTAACTGCAAAGTTGGTCTCCTGCTTTCCGTCCAGCTGATAAAATGAACATTTAATGCTCAAAAGTCATAATTGACCAAAGATAGGAGGAGATAATTTTTTTTAAATACAGTGAGTTGTAATAACTGAAACACAGTGTGAAAATGGTGGAAATGGATTCAATAGTAACTTTCAAAGAGCAATTGGAATTAAAAACATGAAGGTCTACAAGGAAAGAACAGTGTGGCACAGGTCTTTATTGAACTAACACAGGCCTGATGGCCGAATGGTCCCCCTGGTATGCTGTCAGATGCTATGATTCTAACATCAATTCAGCATCACATACTGTTTGAGAAATTATGGATTTTGGTTATGTTCATAATGACAAAAAGGGAAAACAGGAGGTAAACTGTTCCCCAGGGTTATGTCTCTCTTGCTCTCTCACAAACAGTCCCATGGAGGAACCAGGGTTGGAAAGTAATGGAAGTCTGCTTTACTGTGAAGAGTGGGAAGGAAAAGTCTATACTAGTTGAAGATAACTGTTCTGCTGATACCATGACTTCCTAGTGTGGGTTATCAGTTTTTAAGAAAGGATTTGATTCAAACCACACTGCAGAATTGACAGATTTTGACCATCATTAGATTCCAAATAGTAAGCCAAGAGATTGCAACAAAGTCCAGTTCAGTTATTGAATTATGTCTCCAATTTCTGCATCAGAACAGCAGCTGATTCTAATTGACATTCAAGGGGTCCTTTTTCCCAGCGTTCCTGTGGCTAAGTAAGAACACTAAGCCAAGTAGAAAACAAAAGGTCCAGGCTTGTAAAACTGAATTCCCTCCTAATGTGTTTGGATATTAATTATTTTTTACACTTTGAGAAAACATCTGTGTTTGTAAAATTCTGCATGAGCTGCAATTGTTTCGATCTGTGCACTAAGTATGTTCACTGCGTTTTCGCAGTGGACCATCAAAGCTGATGGATCATAGCCCTTGCCTCTATAGCCAAAGCTGGAAGCTATTAGTGACTGGATGGATAAAGATCAAATAATTCTCTTTAGGCTGTCAATTTGCTGCTGCGCATTGCACTAGTATTGATTGCTTTGTAGATGATAGTTGTGGATGCTTTGATCTCTCGCCTGACTTAAAACCTCAACAATTGCATAAAATTTGAATGCATTTTAATCGAAGGTCATGTAGGAAGAATTAAATGTGAGGTGTTTCAGTGTTCCTACTGTTTCTGTCACTTTCTGTAGTTATGGCAGAAGGGTAAGAAATATTATATTCTCTCTCTTTTTTTCCTTTACTGTCCTTTATGCTTAGGACAGCTCTTGTGGAAGCCTGGATGAGCATGCGTTGGCAGGTTGATCAAAGTTTTACCTGCACATCCACCAATATTATTTATTGTATCCGTCGCTCCTGATGCAGTCCCCTCTACATTGGGGAGACTGGACGCTTCCTAGCAGAGCGCTTTAGGGAACATCTCCGGGACACCCGCACCAATCAATCCCACCGCCCTGTGGCCCAACATTTCAACTCCCCCTCCCACTCTGCCGAGGACATACAGGTCCTGGGCCGCCTCCATTGCTGCTCCCTCACCACCTGATGCTCTGGAGGAGGAATGCCTCCTCTTCCGCCTCTGAAAACTTCAACCCCATGGCATCAATGTGGACTTCACCACTTTCCTCCTTTTCCTCTTCCCCCACTTCACCCCAGCTCCAACCTTCCAGCTCAGCACCACCCTCATGACTTGTCCTACCTATCTATCTTTCTTTCCACCTATTCACTGCACCCTCCTCTCTGATCTATTCCCTTCATCCCCACCCCCACTCACCTATTATACTCTATGCTACTTTCTCCCCACCACCACCCCCCTCTCATTTATCTCTCCACTCTGCAGGCACCCTGCCTCTATTCCTAATGAAGGGCTTTTGCCCGAAATGTCGATTTTCCTGCTCCTCGGATGCTGCCTGACCTGCTGTGCTTTTCCAGCACCACTCTAATCTAGACTCTGGTTTCCAGCATCTGCAGTCCTTGTTTTTACCCAGTTGTAAGAGAAGCTAACACAGACCAATTTTTAAACTTTTGGGAGTGTGGACATCAGGACCAGCGATTATTGCGTATCATTAATTGTGCTGGTTTTGTGTCAATTCAGCTCCTGTTGATATCTGGACATGCATGTAGGCCAGTCCTGGTCAGGACAGAGAGCTCCAGCCTTGTGTGACACTAGTTCTTTTTGAGCTGAATCCATATTCTCAGGTTGCCATCTTGGGATTTGAACTCACTTTTTCTGGATTGTCCAGCAACGTAGCCACTGCCATGGTACCTGTTCTGTCCTCATCTAGTGTTTACCTGGGTAGCCCTGAGGTAGTCATTAAGAATGGGGCTCTGGGCTGATTTTTAAACTCCCATCCAAGCCCACAGTGTACCTATTTATCTATACTCTTCTATGCATTCTTGGTACTGTTAGAGAAATCCTCACGCTGTACTTGCCACTGAGGATTATATAAGATGACAGCTATATTGAAAACAATCACAGTTAAAAATCACACAACACCAGGTTATAGTCTAACAGGTTTAATTGGAAGCACACTAGCTTTCGGAGCGACGCTCCTTCATCACCTAATTTTTAACTTTGTGCACCCCAGTCCAATACTGGCACCTTCAATCATGAAAACAATCACAGCAGCGAGTATTATGAAACCGTCACAATTGTTCACTAATAGGAAATCCATTGTCTTTACCTGGATTGGTCTGCATTTCTGGCCAGTCTATATATACTGTTCGAGGAATCCTCCAAGTGTCAGTCAGTGTTGTTAGAGGAATTCTTGCAGCATTAATTTGGCAGGTTGAAGGGATTTGACATGTACAGGTGTGTTTAGAGAGCAGCAAAACCTGGAAATAGATGATGTGTTTTTCTGTGTTAGTTCTGTTAATATGTTCAATCATCACCTGTCTTTTTCTGAAATATAATATTAACAACCTGTAATATTTTATGTCAGATTTACAGCATCTGTATTTTTCCTGGCATCTCTTCTGAAAGAGTTCATGAATATATTATTCTACTGATTAACTTGCCTTATTTTTCATATCCTAGGGATTAAAGCAGAGAAAGAGGCTCCAGAGAGTCTATTTTATGTTCATCATAAAACTTGTACCTAAAGTTACTACTGTAACTTGAAGGCTGGGATCAGGGCTGTCGTTGATATTTACTAATTTTAGAAATCATATTTCATTAAGAATTGTCTTAAGCAAGGTCTCCTTTTATAAAGTATGATGCACTCAGTTTAATTCTGTTAACATAGCAGCAATGCAGTAGCTGTTTACTTTTTGAATTTTAATTAACATCTGTTAGAACATTGACCCAGGCTGTTGTGTTTTTGTGTCTTTTACTTTTTCACTTTTTTTTTTCTAGTTTTGTACTCTTCTTGCATGTTGGGATTTGCTCTCTGAGGACTCTTTGCATAGAATGTACAGCATGTAAACATGCCATTCGACCCATCCACTCAATCCTGGTGTTTAGTTCCACATGAGCCATCTCCCATCCCTCTTCATCTAAACAGTGTATTTCTCCATTCTTTTCTTCCTCATGTGTGTAATTAGTTTTCCCTGAGATGCATTAACTAACAAATGGAGTTATTTGTCTCTATTACTCCATGTGGTAGCACTTTCCACCACTCAATTCCCTGTTGGATTTATTAGTAACTATGAGCTCCAATTCTATTCTTCCCCACAAGAGGAAACATTTCTCTACGTTTGCCCCATCAAAATTTCTGAAAGTTCTCCGTCAGGTCATCCCTCAACCCTCTCTTTTTGAGAGGAAAGAACTCCAGCCTGCTGGTCTTTGCTCATGCATGTATCTTTTCAGTTCTGATACCATCCTTGAAATTCATTTTGCACCTTCTGCAATGATTCAGTATCCTTTCTATAAAATAGTGCCTCAGCTAACTCAGTGCCTTGTTCCTTGCCACAAATCAGTGTGATCAGTTTGTATTTGAACCCTTGCAAGTTGCAATAATGTGTGTTTGAACCAATTTAATCCACCATAGAGTGCAAGTCAGTATTTCAGTGGGTAGGGAAATTTGGTCCGATTGGATGTGGGTCAGAGTATGTTTTGTGCAACTGGAAAAATATCAATTTCATGATCCCTACCCTGCCTTGTACATATTATATATTACCTGTCACTGTACTCTTTTTAATGGAATGAAAGTCAGCTATGAAGGAACGCGTAATGAGACACCCTACTGCTCACAGGCAGCAGAAGAACACTACTTGGTCAAACACTATCTTGCTAGGTGTTCCTTCAGTTTTTCCCCTCCTAAAGTAAATGTCTATTTATTCCTGACTTTTCAAGGATGTGAAAATAACACTGTCTGTAGGAGGTCGGAAGAAGTGGCCTTTAGAAGCCTCATTTAGTGACTTTAGCCATCTGTGGTAATAAGGCATAAAATAATGGAAGCAGCAGCCTTGAGAGTCAGTGAGGATTTGAGTGTCTCTAATCTTTAACAAATACAGCTGTTTCATTAAGTAGATATGAATGACTGTAACCTTGAAGGATCTATGTTTATTCCAATGTTGTACTGTGTGTGCTCGTCTCTCTCAATTACAGTGTAAGCAGAGAAAGCTAATTGCAGAGCAGAATTTCTGTGTGCATGACTGATCAAGCACTGCACGTCTTTATCCAAAAACAGGCTCAGACAGTGTCCCACCTCTCTGCGCCTTTAGGGGAAAAGGAGCTTATGTGAGAGAGATGTTTTAAATTGCTTTCTTTTTAAGAAAAAATATTTCTTGCATATACATGTGTATACACAATATTGTAAGACTTCTAAGTGTTTCCAGTTGAAATCCCTTTTGTCAAATGATTTCAGCGAATGTGTTTTTTTTTGCTTCTAATCAAATTGGTCACTGTAAAATTGACATTTCTGTAGTATTACAAATTCCGAGATTGAAGTACATGTTTCTCCTATGAAAGGACTCTTGAGGGAGAACTAGTATTTTGGAAAATAAGTTCCAAAATTGCCTCACTCGGGTGCTGTATTTTCTTTTTGCACAATTGTGCCTAATTAACCAAATCTGAGTTTTCTTTGGCTTCCGTTCACAAGAAAATGGCATAATACAGTCAAAGCCACAAGCACTGGAGAGCAGGTGAGGAGTCAGACCAGAGGTCAGGCATTCAGGAGAGCTTTCCCACAACAACTTAATGTCCGCCAGTGATCCTTGCTCTGTAAAACAGACTGAAGGGGGATTAGCCAGGATTAGTGTCAGTATTAGCCACCAGAGTGTAGGTCTTAATGCTCCAAGGGAACCTACTGAGGCAGTAAATCTACTTTATCTAAAGGGGATCTAAGAAACCTTGAGTGCATTCCTTCAGAAAATGAATCTGAAAACTTCTCAGTGTGAAAAACGGATTAGTAAATAATCCTATCGTTTGTGACATTTCCCAAAACAAGACGTATGGCTCAGAGCTGAAGTATCTGTTCCCCCTTGCCTCCCCCATTCCCTGGAGCAACTATTTGACAAATGTGTGTTCAGGTGAGCATCCCTCTAACTCAGCTGCATCTCTACCATGTTTGGAGTTGGTATCAAGAAACTTTGCAAATTGAAACAGCTAATTATCGGAATTAAGCCTGAAATGTGGTGCTTTGTTGTGCCATCCTGTGCAACTAATATCCTTTTATGGGAATGAAAGGCTTCTTGAAAGGATCAGGGTAGAATTTTATTCTTAAAATAAGTTAGTTATATGATGAGCAGTGGAATTACTCCCAAAACTTCTCTGTCTTTCTCCCCCCCCCCCCCCCCCCCTTCTAAAACCAACCTCTGACCACCAATCCCAATGCCTTCCAACATAAGGAGAATCAGGAGAACAGGATTGAGCGACATTGCACATTGAGTCTGCTGTGTCGGTCAGGACTATACCTCAGTCCTCAACTCTGGAAATCCTCCCCTGCTCTCTATTTCCTTTTAGAATCTACCTTTTGGCAAAATGTTTGTTTAACTGACCCAGCATTTCATCATGTGATTTGAACTTTACATTGACTCAATTTCAATGTTGACCATTCCTTGTATAGCACCTTTTAATATAGTTGAAGTTGCACCCTTAATTTGGTTCATCATCCCAAGAAAGTTGATGAAGCATGACCAAATACCATTAACACCAATAATCCAGAGAACGCTAGTTCAATTTGCTACTGTATTAGGCTCCATGGCAGTGCAAGAATTTGAATTTGGTTTAAAAATAATTAAATGATACGTGCAATAAAAAACTGGTCTCTTAAATAGAGTCTGTTGAATTGCTACAGAAGCTCTCTAATGTCCATTAGAGATTGAAGCCTGGTGTCCTTACCTGGTCTGCCCTGCAGGTGGACTCTAAACCAGTGTGAAAACTGCTCCAAAGAATAACATGATGTAAGGAGCAGGCCCAGAGAAGATCATCTTGGGGCAACTCTGGGTGTGCAATAAATCCCAGCCTTGCTGATGTTACCCTATCCTGAGTACAACTGGGCAAAAAAAAAAACCCTTTCATCTCTATAATGATTTGGAACTTGTAGGTAGTCAATAGTTCTTCACAGTTGATGTTTCCAGCATTGCACATCACTGTTAAAATTTGTCTGTGATTGGTGTTCTTATTGTGGAAGAATTTTGTTGACCCTGCTTTGCCAGTTTCTTCTGAGAGTTTGGGTACCAATTGCCCTTCAGGCTCTTTGTGTTCCTTTGGTTTGGAAATATGTGAATTTGCTAAGGGTTCAATTTGTTCCTCATTTCTGACGTTGTTGTGTGAAATCTGCAAAAGGCAAGGTAGGCCAGATTGGGAATGTGTTGATGTATGGATTGTTCATGACCTGGTGATGTAAAAAGAGACTTGACAGAAGCTTTCAAAATTATGGAAGGGTTTGATTGGGTGGGTTTGATTGGGTGAAGAAGCATTTCATTGGATGCATTAAAGGAGAAGCTTGGTGCAGTTTGGAGGATGCCTGTCAAAAAAGACAAAGGCTCTTTGGGACTATAAATCAATAGTATATTGTGATTAGGTTGAATGACCTTGTTCTGTACTGTACTTTCTTTGTAAATGTAATCCAGTAATGAGCTGTAGGATATTGAATTGCAGACCAGGCTTGAAGGGGTAAATGGCTGCCTTCTGCTCCGATTTTCGAAATTTTGCTGCCTTCATAGAAATAATCTTAATCACTACTGTCCTCCCTACCTCAAACCATTGGTGGTTTTGAAGGAAGCATTGTATCAGAGAGTGCTGCAGGTATCATAACTTTAATAGTGGCCTCCAAACTAATGATGTCATGGTATCTTTGGAGTTTGCCTTCTGCATGGACCCCTTTTTAATAAGACAGTTGCTGGTGTGGATTTGACATCAGGCCTGTGTTTGCCCATTGGTATTCCTGCACAGCTGAAATCTTTCAGCAACTTCCAAATTGCAGTTGGTGAGAGGGTCGTTCTTTTCACAGACCCTACACTCTGAGGGTGGTTCAGTGGTTAGCACTGCTGCCTCACAGCACCAGGGTCCCAGGTTCAATTCCAGCCTCGGGCAACTGTCTGTGTGGAGTTTGCACATTCTCCCCGTGTCTGTGTGGGTTTTCTCCGGGTGCTCCGGTTTCCTCCCGCAGTCCAAAGATGTGCAGGTCAGGTGAATCGGCCATACTAAATTGCCCATAGGTTAGGTGCGTTAGTCAGAGGGGAAAAGGGTCTGGGTGGGTGACTCTTTGGAGGGTCAGTGTAGACTTGCTGGGCTGAAGGGCCTGTTTCCACACTGTAGGGAATCTAATCTAATCTAATCAATGCGAGCCACAATGCATTTTAATTGATAACTGAATACTGAGTTGCCTAATGCCGTTTTTACGGGACCTTGAGATCTTGTTTGGATAATTGATGTTTGGATAATCAAGGTTGTACTGTGCAGCAGCAACATAATATTAACAATTGCTCAGTTGTCAGAAGGCTGTGGATTCAAGCCACAGTCTTGAGGACATAATCTGGCCTGACACTTGAGAGCAGCACTGCGGGAGTTGTGCACTCAGAGGTACCATCCTTCCAATTCTCCCATGGCACTGCTATTGAAAGAAGAGCTGGAGAGTTCTCCTAATGTCCTGGTCAACTTTTAATCCTTTACTGATAGCAGTAAAAGAAATTATTTTCTCATTTATCTTGGTGAAACACTTCTGCAACTGTTAGCTTGTGTGTTTCCTAAATTACAACTGAGGCAAGAGTTCAAGCGTGGCTCATTTATTGTGAAGTGATTTGGGGCTTGCAAAGTATTCTCTAAATGCATGTTTACTGTCTCAATCCTCCTGGTTTGACCTACAGTATTTCTTCTGTACCTCCTTTGAAATTGTCGCTTTGCAGAACCTCTGCAGCATGTTGAAAGGAAGTTTGTATTGTTTCACTTACAAAAATAAAGAACGCCCAGATCAATAACCTTTTTTTTCTCTTCACTGAAGCTGACTAATAATCTGTTCATGTTGCAGATTTGAAACTTTGTCAGTTTTATTATTCCGTTTAGATTATTGTAACAGTTTTGGGACAGAGAGTATAATTTTCTGGGCTCCTTCCTATCAGAAAGATGTTGTGAAACTTGAAAGGGTTCAGAAAAGATTTACAAGGATGTTGCCAGGGTTGGAGAATTTGAACTATAGGGAGAGGTTGAACAGCCTGGGACTGTTTTCCCTGGAGAGTTGGAGGCTGAGGGTTGATCTTAGGTTTGTAAGATCATGAGGGGCGTGGTGGGGGCGTCCAGAATTAGAGAGCAGAGGTTTAGGGTGAGAGGGGAAAGATATTTTCTAATTAGAATTAGAGACCTAAGGGGCATCTTTTTTACACAGAGGATGGTACGTGTATGGAATGAGCTGCCAGAGGAAGTGGTGGAGACTAGTACAATTGTATAATTTAAGAGGCATCTGGATAAGTATATGAATAGGAAGGGTTTAGAGGGATATGGGCTGGGTGCTGGCAGGTGGGACTCGATTGGGTCGGGATATTTGGTCGGCACGACAAGTTGGAGTGAAGAGTCTGTTTCCGTGCTGTACATCTCTATGACTCTGAATCAGATTTTGTGATGACATTTGATGGTATCAACAAGGAGAAGTTATCTTCAACTTGTAGAATTATTGATAACTTGGGAGTCAAATTAAAATGTTTCCTGAGAGTATAGAATTGAGGTCAGAAAAATGTTGTGTATATTCTACAAGTTTAGAACCTTTCTTGACAAAGGGAGTTCGAGATGGAGAGATTACCGCAAAAAGAAAAATCTGTCTGACATTCTGATACAGACTTGGCCAACAGAAGGATCGCATCGGAGCATTCAATGTTTAACTGCAAAAATTAAATTGCTGGTACATTACTGTCATTTAAAGCACAGTAAGGATATTTATAGTGTTTGCGGTGATTTAGATGGTAGTACTCTCATCTCTAAGCCTTCAGTTTCTGATCAAGTGGGCCGAAGAATGGCAGATGGAGATTAATTCTGATAAATGCAAAATGCTACATTTTGGTAAGACGAACCAGGGACAAGACTTAAACAGTTAATGGTAGTGCCCCTGAGTGTGTTGTCGAGCCACAAGATTTTAGGGCTGCAGATATGTAGTTCCTTGGAAGCAGCATCACAGGCAGCAAAATGGTGAAGAAAGCATTTAGTACGTTTGACTTCATCAGTCAGAGCATTGAGTACAGGAGTTGGGACATGTTCTAGGAGTAGACGACATTTGGAGTACTGTGTACAATTCTGGTCGCTCTGCTATAGAAAGGATGTTATTAAACTGGAAAGGGTACACAGAAGATTTACAAGGATGTGACCAAGACAGGAGTGTGTAAGTTATAATGCGAGACTGGATAGGCTGGGACATTTTTCCCTGGATCATAGGTGGCTGAGGAGTGACCTTGTAGAGGCTTGTAAAATCATGAGGGACACAGATAAGGTAAATAGCCAAAATCTTTTTCCCAGGAGGGGGAGTCCAAATCTAGAGGGCATAGGTTTCAGGTGAGAGGGAGCATGTTTAAAAAGGACCTGAGTGACAACCTTTTCACACAGAAGGTGGTGCATATAACAGGCAGCTGAAGGAAGTGATAGCAGTGAGTACAATTACAGCATTTAAAAGGTATTTGGGCTGGTACATGGATAGGAAACATTTAGAGAGATATAGGCCAAATGCACGCAAATGGGACTAGATCAAGAAACTTGGCCGAGTTGGACCAAAGGGTCTGTTTCTGTGCTGTATGACTCTGATTCAAGGCTCCCTCCAGGACCGAAATCAAGGCTAATGCTCCCTGTGCTGTATTGAGGGAGTTCTGCACAGTCTGAAGGGTCATTTATCAAATGGCAGAACCACCATGTGCCTCTGCAATGGATACAAAAGATTCCTTAGCACTGTTTTCAAGAGCAGAGGAATTATCATGAGAGTGCTAGACAATTGTTATCCCTCTTAGCTTAAAAATGTGTTGCTGGAAAAGCGCAGCAGGTCAGGCCCTCCTCATTCCTGAAGAATGGCTTATGTCCGAAACATCGATTCTCCTGCCCCTTTGATGCTGCTTGGCCTGCTGCGCTTTTCCAGCAACACATTTTTAAGCTCTGATCTCCAGCATCTGTAGTCCTCACTTTCTTCTAGTTGATTTTAACCTACTGCGAATCCTCTTGCAAGGATGCCTTCCTTGCCTTGAAGAAGCTCTCCTCCTCCCTCTACAAGGATCTCAGCGAGTCTCTCTCTCACTGCACCCCCCAGGTCAAAAACACACCCTCCTCATTCCTGAAGAAGGGCTTTTGCCCGAAACGTCGATTCTCCTGCTCCTTTGATGCTGCCTGACCTGCTGCACTTTTCCAGCAACACATTTTTAAGCTCTGATCTCCAGCATCTGCAGTCCTCACTTTCTCCTAATTGTTATCCCTCAGCAACTTCATAAATACAGATTACCTGATCATTGTCAGATTGGGAGCTTGCTGTGCACAAATTGACTGTTGTTTCTGACATTACAACAGTGACTGCACTTTTTGAAAGTATTGGTTGTAAAGAATTGAGATATCTAAAGTTGTGAAAAGTGCAGTGTAAATGCAAGCTTTTTTAAATACATGTACTTGCATATATATATATATCGTACCCTCAACACATTGCACTACTCTGCATTCCCACATGTATATAATTTGTAAAGTTTATAAGCCTTGAGGTCTTCGCTCCAGTATGGAAATTGGCAACGCATTTGCAATCTCTTAAATATTTAGGTTTGGGATCGTTGCCCATACCTTGTTACCTGTTTTTTAACTTGTATCCAAAGGTTATAGGATTAGTCAAATGTAGATCCACTGTCTTAAATTTCTATCACAAAAGAACTACAACTTAATAATTACTTGTGAACAAGAAAATCTGTGGATTGTGCAGCGAAAATCAAGTTTGCAGGGCTATATAGCTCTTCTTGTTGGTGCTGTGTTGTTTCATGAGGTCAGAGACATTATTGTGAAAATTACCAGTTCTAGCTGGCATCCCAGAGCACCTTTGGAGGGAAGAGCAAGAGCTTCTAAAACAAGCTAAGCAGGAGAAATGGGATAGATCGAAGAATACAAGAGGAGGGGAGGAATAATGGGTCATGAATGGGAGAGGTCCAAAGGCAAAAGGGTGAGAGTTTCGCAACTACAGAATTGATTTCGTATTGCACGACATTTCTGATCATATAATAAATAACTAATTTGTGTGCAAGTTGGTCATTGCACATAGGCATGGTGTGAGAAATTAGAAAAAGTAAACTTTTAACCTTAATGCTCTTTGACACCTGAAATTACGCTTCTTCCTGTTTGAAAAAAATTTTTGCTGTCCCCAAATTTGTAAAATCTGTTGTACTCATTTATATTATCTATCTTTTGTTCTTCTTAACAACTAATCAGTTTTTAAAAATCTTTTCCCATTTTTTTTTCCTTCAGTATTTACTAGAAATGAAAAGTTTAATTTTACCACCAGAACACATTCTGAAGCGGGGAGACAGTGAAGCAATAGCATATGCTTTCTTTCACCTTCAACACTGGAAGAGGGTAGAGGGGGCCCTTAACCTATTGCACTGTACGTGGGAAGGCAGTAAGTATCCTTTTGCTGTTCATGTCAAAGCTCACTAACCTAATTCAAAGTGATTTTCGAGTGATCTTGTTTAATTGGATGGTCTGAACACTCTGAGTCTCATGCTGTTTTTATAATGAAGATTAACAAGAATGTGAAGGGTTTCCCTGAGTTTTAGATCTCGAGCTGATGTGATTATTTCCTAGCATGTGATTCTTTATTGGGAGATTTGTTGAGAATAATCTTGGATCAAGGCTTCCGAGACCTTTATTTGGCCTAAAAGAAAGTATTGAGCAGCATTTTACTTTTCACACTGCTCTTGTTGGTTGTTTACATTTTAATGGCAATATTTATGAGGTTGCAGTTGATCTGAGGATTTGTATATGCTGTCTTTGAGCTAGGAATAAAAGCATAGATAAAATCAACATAGAGTCTTCATAGAAATGTTTGGCCAATTATGCTTTTGCCAGTGGTCATTCCATGTTGAACGTTACTAACTTCAGCCCTGCTTTCCGTGTTGTACTCTCAATCTCTAGTTTGCAAATCTAGTAGAATAACCATTAACCTACTGTTACCCAGAAGGTGATAGAATTGTCAAATACACTGGGAAATACATTGAGATCCCACCCTGTCATTTAGCTGCTTCAAGAAGTACAAATAATATCCAGCGAAGTCTTTGCTAGGATTTGGGAGAGGAGCGGGTGAGGAATGTGTGAACCTCTTGTCCAGTGATTCTTGGTAATAAATCTTGGTTATAAGGATGAATGTATGGGTATTGTAATGTATTAGTTACATGACTGAATTAATAGGACTAATAATCTGGATGTTTTGAGTTCAAAACCTATTCCAGTCTGAGAATTTCAATTTTATTTATTTTCCATGCACAGGGTTTGATATGGTAAAAGTGACTGTGATTGATGTAAGACCCACATATATATATGATAACCAAGCTGTCTTCCTTAGTTAGACTTGCCTATATATGAATGTCGTTCGAAATTAGTGTGGTTGACACTTTGCTATCTGAAATTTTTAGAGTACATGCATAGGACCAGGATTTAAAAAGAAAGAACTCGAATTTATACAATGATTTTGGGCCTCAGCAGACTTTACAACAAATGAAGTAATTCAGAATTGCAGTGAAACATGTCCACTAATTTGCACACCAAAAGGTCCAAATGACAATAATGAGCAGATTAAACTGTTTCAGAGATGTTAATTTTAACAAAACTACTGGCTGGCGCAACTTCCCTGCTTTTTTTCTTTTTGAATAGCATGAATCATTGGAGGTGAAATTGGACGTCACACTACGTGTTTTCTCAGCCTGTGACGACTTATGTCATCAGATAGGAAGTGAATTTCAACAGAATCCTACTTTACTCAATGTTGAATGAACCCTCTTTTTAAGTGTGATCTGATGGCATTAGCAGGATGAAAAAACTGTGACAATACAATACTTAAAAGCTGGGTTCACAATCTCTCCAATTACTTAGCTCTCCCCTTTCTTCATTGCAAATAAATCATCGTAAACCAGTGTTGGTCATTCGGTCCCATCAGCACCTCAACATTCTTTTACCACTCTTCTTCACATAAACACACTCTGTTTCCTTCCTGTACACAAAGCCCAAGGGCACTGTAAACATGGGCCTCAGAAATTTGATTAAAGGCAGTTTCAGCTGGCTGGGTGATGGGAGGGTGCATAATTGTGTCTTGGAGGATGGTGAGTTGTTTTAGAATGCGAATTTCATTGCCGTTTATTCTCAATCTTAATGACTGGTAATCAGGCGCTGTAAAAGCTGGAGGGATTTCTTTAGGATAGATTAGGTTTATTGGGTGGTATTTAGTACATGCTACAGATGCATTTTGTCTGATGTGCATTTGTTGCCATTTTGTTATAATCGCATGTATTGACTGAAATAAATTTATGTTCAGTGAATAAATTAGAAAGGTGTGTTTTGCATTCTGATTGATCTAAAACATAACCAAGCAATTGAGTCCAGATTTTTCCTCTACTGAGAAACCACTAAATACTTGCTCAGAGTAAAACCTGTTTCCATAAATATCGGTCATTGTAATCTGCAGATGATGCATTAGCTGGGTTTTATTTGGGATACAGAGACTTGGAAATTTAAAACAATTTCTTCAGTTTCTTTACAGTATATTCTGAACAGTGCAAAGTAGACTCTTAACAGATGTACAGAGAAAAGAAAGATAACTGAAAATATGCAGCAAGTCAACCTGAAAGAAGAAGAAACTATTTTGACTGAGGAAACCTTTCTGTTTAATTTGTGTTCAACATTGGCTCCTTTTATCCAAGTGCCTCAAACTTCTTGACCTTATTTTTAAAGCCCTCCAAGGTTTTGCCCTCCTCCAACCCACATAACCCCCCTCCCAACGTTTCCATTATTGGTAAGGAGTGTGTTCCAGGACTTGGGATTGATATCAGGTTCCCAGTGTGGACTGTGTGAGATTTTGAAGGGCATCTCGCCAGTGGCAGTATTCGCTTGTGTCTGCTGAGATTGTAGGATTGGAAGTCGCTAGTTGCATCTGGTTGTAGAACTGCTTAAGTTAATGTGTGAAAGGAGAGAAGTTTATGCTTACTCTGCACAGTTTGTACCCATTAGTTCAATTGTTCTGTTTATTAAGTGAGATCATTAGTGCTAGGGGTTTGTGTGCTTTTCCAATGTGGCACCTCAAACATTCCCAAGCAAGAACAGCTCGTGTTAACACCTGTCTGATGGAATTCAGAGAGGGTGGGGGAGGGGGGGGGCATTCTTTGGCTATATCATTTGATTAAATTACATGGGTAATGTTAAATAAACTCATCATTTGACAAGAAGAGGATAGGTTCTTCTGCCCTGGCTAAAACCATTCCTCAACAAATGTCCCCTAATAAACCAGATTGTGGGATCTTGCTGTTTGGAAAATAACAACTTTGGAAGTAAGGTCATTGTTATGATGGTTTCTGTTGATGGGCCTACCTTGAATGAGCTGCCGAATGGTCCTTTAGGTATGAAGTAAAGGAAGCAGCTGAGGTCTGGGCAGTATATACATAGGTCACATAAAATTGGAGTAGACATAGAGAAGCTGCAAAACAATTTCGGGCAATGATAAAATTAACAAGACTTATAATTGATTTTAACGTTGAGTTGAGATCCTGGAGAGTGTTGCCAAACAAAGTGACCTTGGGGTGCAGGTTCATAGTTCCTTGCAAGTGTAGTTGCAAGTAGACAGGAAGGTGAAGAAGGCATTTGGTACGCTTGCCTTTATTGGTCAGTGCATTTAACTTTTGGCATTGAGAGGTCATAGCACAGCTATACAGGACATTGGTTAGGCTACTTTTGGAATACTGTGTTCAGTTCTGGTCTCCCTACTATAGGAAAGATGTGAAACTTGGAGGGGTTCAGAAAAGATTTACAAGGATGTTGCCAGGGTTGGAGCGTTTGAGCCATAAGGGGAGGCTGAACAGGCTGGGGCTATTTTCTCTGGAGCATCAGAAGCTGAGGGGTGACTTCATAGAAGTTTATAAAATCATGAGGGGCATGGATAGGGTGGATGGACAAGGTTTTTTTTGTAGGGTAGGGAAATCTAAAACTAGAGGGTTTAAGAGGAGTGGGAAAAGATTTAAAAGGGACCAAAGGGGCAACTTTTTCACATAGAGGGTGGTGCGTACATGGAAGAACTGCCAAGGGAGGTACAGTTACAATATTTAAAATGCATCTGGATGGATGGATGAATGAGAAGGGTTTAGAGGGATATGGTCCAAATGCTAGCAAATGGGACTAGATTAATTTAAGATACCTGATCGGCATGGATACCACAAAAGGTCTATGTCCATACTATACATCTCTATGACTGTCCAATTTCATCCGGTTATGTAGATGCTATTCCTTCAGCACCTCTCAGACATATGTAGCACTTACAAAGCTTACATTGTCTGACGGTCAGTTATTTAAAGCGAGAACCATTTATTTTGTTATAATTGCTAGTACGTAGGATCCCACATAGAGAGAACCATTCACTGTGGAGACCTCTGCATTGCTGGAACATCTGTGGTTTATTACAGTGAATACCGTGTATCTTATCTGTGTTACTGTTCTCCTTTCAGCTTTTCGAATGATCCCCTATCCCTTGGAGAAAGGTCATCTTTTCTATCCATATCCCAGCTGCACAGAAACAGCAGATCGAGAGTTACTACCATGTATGTTCCATGATCTAATCTTTTATACCTTGATGACAAATGTTTCTTTTCTATTCCGTTAAATTAAACCTTGAATAAAGTTTGTAAAAAGTAACTGACATGCTTTCGTAGAAGGTGTTATGTTTCTACTCCACCTGCTGTTACCTCCGCTTCTGCCCTTCATGCTTGTATAATCTCAAGGCTCAATTTATCAAATATTCCCCAGCTACTTCCACCTCTGCAAGCTGCTACTCATCCAGAATGCTCCAAACTTTTTTTTTCTCATCTCTGAAATGCCCAACTGTCCTATCACTCATCCCTCCCACTGCCACATGTGCAGAATGTGTATGTAATCCTGGTCAGTGCTTCCAGTGTGATACTGAGTGAATGCTACACTGTTGAAGGTGCTAGCTTTTAAATTAAATGTTGAAGACTTTTTTTTCTTTCTTTCTTTCCCCCTTTCTCTCGCTTTCTTTCTTTCTTTCTTTCCTTTCTTTCTTTCTTTCTTTCCTTCTTTCTTTCTTTCTCTCTCTTCTTTCTTTCTCTCCTTTCTCTCTTTCTCTCTCTCTTCTTTCTTTCTCTCTCTCTCTCTCTCTCTCATGCTCTCCCTCCTCTCGCTCTCCTTCCTCTCGCTCTCCTTCCTCTCGCTCTCCTTCCTCTCGCTCTCCTTCCTCTCTTTCACTCTCCTTCCTCTCTTTCGCTCTCCTTCCTCTCTTTCGCTCTCCTTCCTCTCTTTCGCTCTCCTTCCTCTCTTTCGCTCTCCTTCCTCTCTTTCGCTCTCCTTCCTCTCTTTCGCTCTCCTTCCTCTCTTTCGCTCTCCTTCCTCTCTTTCGCTCTCCTTCTCTCGCTCTTTCGCTCTCCTTCTCTCGCTCTTTCGCTCTCCTCTCGCTCTTTCGCTCTCCTTCTCTCGCTCTTTCGCTCTCC
Organism: Chiloscyllium plagiosum; assembly: GCF_037043375.1. Lineage (NCBI taxonomy): Eukaryota > Metazoa > Chordata > Chondrichthyes > Orectolobiformes > Hemiscylliidae > Chiloscyllium > Chiloscyllium plagiosum. The sequence continues at coordinate 5,712,825 of NW_028270164.1, forward strand.
TTCTCTCGCTCTTTCGCTCTCTTTCTCTCGCTCTTTCGCTCTTTCTCTCGCTCTTTCGCTCTCCTTCTCTCGCTCTTTCGCTCTCTTTCTCTCGCTCTTTCGCTCTTTCTCTCGCTCTTTCGCTCTCCTTCTCTCGCTCTTTCGCTCTCTTTCTCTCGCTCTTTCGCTCTTTCTCTCGCTCTTTCGCTCTCTTTCTCTCGCTCTTTTGCTCTCTTTCTCTCGCTCTTTCGCTCTCTTTCTCTCGCTCTTTCGCTCTCTTTCTCTCGCTCTTTCGCTCTCTTTCTCTCGCTCTTTCGCTCTCTTTCTCTCGCTCTCTCGCTCTCTTTCTCTCGCTCTCTCGCTCTCTTTCTCTCGCTCTCTCGCTCTCTTTCTCTCGCTCTCTCGCTCTCTTTCTCTCGCTCTCTTTCTCTCTCTCTCCCCCTTTCTCTCTCCCCCTTTCTCTCTCTCTCTCTCTTTCTCTCGCTCTCTTTCTCTCTTTCGCTCTCTTTCTCTTTCTCCCTCTCCTTCGCTCTCTTTCTCTTTCGCTCTCTTTCTCTTTCGCTCTCTTTCTCTTTCGCTCTCTTTCTCTTTCGCTCTCTTTCTCCCGCTCTCTTTCTCCCGCTCTCTTTCTCCCGCTCTCTTTCTCCCGCTCTCTTTCTCCCGCTCTCTTTCTCCCGCTCTCTTTCTCCCGCTCTCTTTCTCCCGCTCTCTTTCTCCCGCTCTTTCGCTCTCTCTCTCTTTCTCTCTCTCTATTTCTCCCTTTCGCTCTCTCTCTCTCTCTCTCTCTCTTTCTTTCTTTCTTTCTTTCTTTCTTTCTTTCTTTCTTTCTTTCTCTCTCTCTCTCTCTCTCTCTCTCTCTCTCTCTCTCTCTCTCTCTCTCTCTCTCTCTCTCTCTCTCTCTCTCTCTCTCCCTCTCTCTCTCTTCCTCTCTCTGCCTTTTTCAATCCAATGGTGCTGGTTCTGAGAAAAAGCAGGAATGTTCACCATTCTTTCAAACGGCACCCTCCCCTTAACCAGCACCAAAAACTAATGCAAATTAGCTGGTCCTTCATCTCTTGGTTATTTGTGGTATCTTGAGTGTCAAATTGACTGCTGTGTTTATTTGCCTAACATTAAAAACTACGCTTTTTGATAGTAATTAATTAGCTGCAGAGGAAATCTGTGGATATGAATAGAGTTCTGTAAGTGAAAGTTCTTTCTGTGTTTGTGAGTTGCACTTTTCTGATGATTTTTGTCCCCCAGTAACTCATGAATAAATTCCTTGTCTCCTGAGTTGCATCACTGGCAGTCTGCATTGTTAAACATGGCATCCCTGTCCTCTGATACTTTATTATTTACTCCCCCCAGCTTTGCCACCTTTCTTTTTGCTTTTACAAGTCTTTTCCAGCTCAGTATTTGAGTCTTTGCTACAACCTTTCCACTCCAACCCCTGCCCCTCTGTTAGAGAGAGAGACACACTCACTCTACAATTTTGTAATATTGAAATATAAAATTGTTTTGATTAAAATTTAAAATTAGGATTATAGGCTCATAATTTCCTGAAGCAATGACTGAAAGGCAAAGAAAAATGGTTTACTTTTGCAGGTTTTAGCTTTGAACTTTTCTCCTGTAATTAGGTCAAAAATGTGCAGACAATTCCCATTGAAAATTCCTGGCATACTGCAGAGTAAAATGGTTCACAGTTTTACTGTTGTGCAAATAAATTTAAAATTACAATCAGTCAAGCTAAGTGATAATTTTAATCACTCATTGAGTAAGGTAAGATTCAGGTGCCCTTCATAATACTTAAGTTATTTTAATGGCTTATTGTATTATTATGAAGCTTAAAATCTGTGCCTTATCAGTGTGGGAGCTTTGGTTCTGTGCTTCAGCTTGGAAAGGAATTGCTTCAGGGCACAGGTACAAATTCCAACAGAGACCAGGAGGCCTTGGTATTCAGTGTGCTGAATTTGCTTAACTCTCCAGCTCGGCATACAAGGTTTCTATTTGGTTTTACTTGTACGCTGTAATCCTAGTTAAGGTCTGTTTTCCCTCTGTTTGTGTATGGTGGTTGGAAGAATGCATGTGTTTGTCTGTTGAAGCGGTTTGATGTGTCTGAGGGTGATCCTTGCAGGCATCTACAGAAGTGCATCATGGGATTGTGATTTACCATTTCTGAGCAGTTGATGCTTCAGGAAGAAGTAAATTCCTACCTGAGACATTGGGTCAAACGGTCACTCGATTAAGATGATCTCATTGCTCAGATGAAGCACCCCAAGGGGGCTGATTGCTTTCGAAAAGAACCGCCCCAGCTCTTTACAGTTTAATTACTTCCATAAAGGAGCATTGCTTCTCAGCTTGTCAATTCTGCCCAGCCTGTGGGAATTGGGTCCGATTTACAGCTCTGCAGCAGTTTTGCCCAACTGGTCTCTACTGGTGTTTCTGCTCCATGCACAGCTCATCTCACCCTACCTCACGTTTTACCATCAGCATGACACTCTACTCTTTCCTTATGGGGGCAGATGGTGGTGTAGTTCCTATGTCACAATGAGTTAACACGAAGATCAGGTTAATGCTCTGGGGTCATGAGTTCAAATCCCACCACAGATGCTGATGAAAGTTCAAGTTAAGAAATAAAAGCTGGAATACAAAGGTAGTTTCAGTAAGGATGACCGCAACAGCTATTATCAGTAATTGAGAGAACTTGTCTCATTCACTCACTGATGCCCTTTAGGGAGGGAAATCTTCTATCCTTACCTAATGTATCAAAGTGACAGCAGTGTGGTTAACTCTGAACTGTCATCTGAAATGGCCCAGTAAGCCCCTCAGTTCAAGGGCCGTTAGGGATGGATAATGCCCATGTTCCATGTAGAAGTTTTCAAGCCCCCCTTAAATGCATCCCTATCTGACTTGAGTATATCCATACGAAGCTGAAAATGTGTTGCTGGAAAAGTGCAGCAGGTCAGGCAGCATCCAAGGAGCAGGAGAATCGACGTTTTGGGCATGAGCCCTTCTTCAGGAATAAGGAAAGTGTGCCAAGCAGGTTAAGATAAAAGGTAGGTACTTGGGGGAGGGGCGTTGGAAATGCGATAGGTGGAAAGAGGTTAAGGTGAGGGTGATAGGCCGGAGTGGGGGTGGGGGCGGAGAGGTCGGTCAGGAAGAGGATTGCAGGTTAGGAAGGTGGTGCTGAGTTCGAGGGTTGGGACTGAACTCAGTCATAAGCTGGGTTCACAGCAACACATTTTCAGCTCTGATCTCCAGCATCTGCAGTCCTTACTTTCTCTGATATCCATACGAAACAGAGTTCCATATTTTAACCGCAGCCTGAGTGAAGAAAATTGGAAATGTGGCAGGCTACCACCCAGTTTAAAAAATACCAACAATTCTGGCAGCTGTATTGCTTCCTCCTCTTCTGTACACAATTACAGTCATAAGCTGGGTTGAAAATTGAAATTATAATGTAGATCACTTAATCCTGTTATTTTCAACATAAGAACAACACTTAAAAGAACTGAAAGGGAAGTGTCCAACCTTTTTTTTCAGTTAGATTAGATTCCCTACAGTGTGGAAACAGGCCCTTCAGCCCAACAATTCCACACCGACCCTCCGAAGAGTAACCCATCCTTCTCTGACTATGTACCTATCACTATTTGCAATTTAGCATGGCCAATTCACCTGACCTGCACATCTTTGGACTGTGGGAGGAAACCGGAGCACCCGGAGGAAACCCACGCAAACACTGGGACAATGTGCAAACTCCACACAGACAGTCACCTGAGGCTGGAATTGAACCTGGGACCCTGGTGCTGTGAGGCAGCGCTGCTAACCACTGAGCCACCATGCTGCTTTTAATTGAATGGATGGGGAAATGACAGTAAAACATTCAGTTTCTTCTTGATGGATCTGAACACCACAGTCTTCTCTCTAAATTTTCCCAATTGCTTAGGATGATAGGATGCCCTATCACAGAATGGGACCAGTTACGGTGCCTGTGTCTGCTCATTGAAGAGCTTGACCACTCGCTTTTTGAAAAAAAAACAAGTAAACTATTCAAGCTTGGGTTTTTGCTCTTCTCTCTTTTAAAAAAATGATCAGATCTCAATAACCTGGTAGAAGTCACTAAAGTTAAGACTGTGCTTGATAAGTTTGGCATTGAGGTGATCTTTCCACTTCAAGGAGTTCAGAATTAGTAGTAGTAAATATAAAACAATGAGTAATAAATCAAACAGGGAATTTAAGAGCAATTCTTTATTTGAGGAATGGTGCGAATGTGAAACTTGTTACCAGGTATAATTGTTCAGGTTAGTGCATTAAATGGAAAGCCCAATTCTACATGTTGGGCAAGTGAATAGAATAGGATGAGAGGAAGTAGAGTAGGAAAGAGTAGGTTCTGTATCGTAAATTCCAGATAATTAATCCATTTCCTTTTATTACCGCCACTGTTATTCTGACCAAGTTTATATTCATGCCAAAATAACTGTATTAAACAAAATATGCACGACCTTTGTTGATTTATCTTAAATTTATATGATATAGCTACTGACGAGAGGAAATTATCCCTATTCATCTTATCAAAGCCCTTCATTATCGACCAATAGCACAATAATAGGTGGATGGGCAGGTAGTGTTGGGGAAACAGGGAAGCTGCAGAAGGACTTGTAGGCTAGGAGAACAGGCAAAGGAATGGCAGATGGAATACATTGTGGGGAAAATGGGAGGTAATGCTCTTTATTAGGAAGAATAAAGGTGTAGACTGTTTTCTAAACTAGGAAAGGCTTCAGAAATCTGAAGCACAAAGGTTAACATGAAGGTTCAACTGACCATTACGAAAGCAAATGCAATATTTGCATTCATTCCAAGAGAACTAGAAATCAAGAGCAGAGGTGTACTGTGGAGGCTGTATAAGGCTCTGGTCAGACAGCATTTGGAGTATTGGGAGCAATTTGAGCTACATATCTAAGAAACGATGAGCTGGCCTTGGAGAGAGTCCAGAGGAGAAAGTGAGGTCTGCAGATGCTGGAGATCAAAGTTGAAACTTTATTGCTGGAACAGCACAGCAGGTCAGGCAGCATCCAGGGAACAGGAGATTCGACGTTTCGGGCACAGGCCCTTCTTCAGGAAAGGGAGTCCAGAGGAGGTTTACAAAAATGATCTCAGGGGTGACAGACTTGACATCTGAGGATTCTGGGTCTATACTCATGGAGTTTAGAAAAGTGGAGGGAGAATCTGCTTGAAACTTTCAGAATACTGAGGGGCCCAGGTAGAGTGGATGTGGTCAAGATGTTTCCAGTAGTTGGAGAGACGAGGACCCGAGGACATATTCTGAGTGAAGGCATGACCCTGTAGAACTGAGATGAGGAGGAATTTCTTCAGCCAGAGCATGGTTAGTCTGTGGAATTCACTGCCACAGGAGGCTGTGGAGGTCAAGTTATTTACTGTATTTAAGATAGATTTTTGACTAGTAAGGCAATGAAGGGTTACAGGGAAAAGGCGGGAGAATGGGATTGCGAAATATGTCAGTCATGATCAAATGGCAGATCTAATGGAGGGGTCAAATGACCTCATTCTGCTGTACCTTATGGTCTTTTATTGGGGTTGGTGGTGGTGGTGACTAACTTGCTCTCTGCATAGGTGGATTTCTGATACAGATTTTAATGAAGCTGTACACCTCCACATTACAGTTACACAATTCCTTAAGTTTTAGAATACTCACTGACAAAGACAAGCATGATCCTAAAGGAAGAGTGCTAAATTGGGAGAAGGCCAACTGTACCAAAATTCAGCAGGAGCTGGGGAATAGAGATTGGGAGCAGCTGTTTGAAGGGAAATCCACATTGGATATGTGGGAGGCTTTTAAAGAGAGGTTGATTAGCATGCAGGAGAGGCCTGTTCCTGTGAAAATGAGGGATAGAAATGGCAAGATTAGGGAACCATGGATGACCGGTGAAATTGAAACTAGCTAAGAGGAAAAATAAGGTCTAGGTGACTGAAGACAGCTGAAGCCTTGGAAGAATATCAGGAATGGAGGACCGATCTGAAACGAGGAATTAAGAGGACTTAAAGGGGTCATGAGATATCCTTAGCAAGCTAGGTTAAGGAAAACCCCAAAGCCTTTTATTCATATATAAGGAGCAAGAAGGTAACTAGGGAAAGGCTGGCACACTCCAGGACAAAGGAGGGAAGATATGCATGGAGTCAGCGAAAATGGGTGAAATTCTTAATGAGTACTTTGCATCGCTATTCACAGAGGAGAGGAACATAGCAGACTTTGAGGTTAGGGATAGATCTTTAATTACTGTATATGAGGTCTGCATAAGGAGGGAGCAAATGTTGTGTATTCAAAAAAACATTAACGTGGACAAGTCCTCAGGTCTGGATGAGATCTATCCCAGGTTACTGAGGGAAGCGAGAGAGGAAACAATTGGGGCTTTAACAGATATGTTTGCAGCATCCTTGAACATGGGGGGAGGTCTCAGAGCACTGGAGAATTGCTAATGTTGTGCCCTTGTTTAAGAAGGGTACCAGGGATAATCCAAGTAATTACAGACCTGTGAACCTGGTAGGGAAGCTACTGGAGAAGATACTAAAGGATATGATGTATATCCATTTGGAAGAAAATGGGCTTATCAGTGATAGGCAGCATGGTTTTGTGCAGGGAAGGTCATGTCTTACAAACCTAATAGAATTCTTTGAAGAGGTCACAAAGTTGATTGAATAGGAAAGGGATGTACATGGACTTTAGTAAGGCATTTGATAAAGTTCTCCATGTAGGCTAATGAAGAAGGTGAAGTCGCATGGGGCCCAGGGTGTTCTAGTTAGATGGATAGAGAACTGGTTGGACAACAGGAGACAGAGTAGTAGTGTAAGGGAGCTTCTCAAAATGGAGACCTGTGACAAGTGGTGTCCCACAGGAATCTGTGCTGTTGTGTATGATTTGGAAGAAGGTGTAGGTTGCCTCATAAGCAAGTTTGCAGATGACACTAAGATTGGTGGAGTAGCAGATAGTGAAGGGCACTGTCAGAGAATACAGCAGAATATAGATAGATTAAAGAGTTGGGCAGAGAAATGGCAGATGGCGTTCAATCTGGACAAATGTGAGGTGATGCATTTTGGAAGATGCAGTTCCAGAGCAAACTATGTCGTAAATGGAAAAGTCCTGGGGAAAATTGATGTGCAAAGAGATCTGGGTGTTCAGGTCCATTGGTCCCTGAAAGTGGCAATGCAGGTCAGTAGTGTGGTCATGAAGGTATATGGCATGCTTTCCTTCATCGGATGGGGTATTGAGTACAAGAGTTGGCAGGTCATGTTACAGTTGTATAAGACTTTGGTTCGGCTACATTTGGAATACTGCATACAGTTCTGGTCGCCACATTACCAAAAGGATGTGGATGCTTTAGAGAGGGTACAGAGGGTGTTCACCAGGATGTTACCAGGTATGGAGGGTGCTAGCTATGAGGAGAGGTTGAGTAGTTTAGGATTATTTTCATTGGAAAGACGGAAGTTGAGGGGGAACCTGATTGAAGCCTACAAAATCATAAGAAGAGGTGTAGACAGGGTGGATAGCAAGAAACATTTTTTTCCCAGTGTTGAGAGCTCAATTACTCGGGGTCACGAGTTCAAAATAAGAGGGGAAACATTTAGGGGAGATGTGCATAGAAAGCTCTTTATGCAGAGGGTGGTGGGTGCCTGGAATGCGTTACCAGTGGAGGTGGTAGGAGCATGAGCGATAGCATCATTTAAGACGTATCTGGACAGATACACGAATGAGCAGGAGCAAAGGGACACAGATCCTTAGAAAATAGGCGGAAGATTTAGATAGAGGATCTGGATCAGCGCAGGCTTGGAGGGCTGAAGGGCCTGTTCCTGTGCTGTAAGGTTCTTTGTTCTACAGTTTTGTTTGAAGCTCCATGACTATTGGTAGGTTTTCCAGATTCGCCGAGACCCATCAACTGAAGGACCAAGAAATGAGAGATAGCTGAATCCAAGTGTTGTAAATACCTGAGGGAGCAGGAGAATTTCCTTGTTAATCCCCGCAGATGTCTCACTCTCTCCTCCCTTCCACCACCCCACACACACATCCACCCCACCCCCACCCACAGCAAGCCCGTTGGACACTCACTGCAGTCAGATACTTATAAGCTACCTAAGTACCTTTCTCAATTTCACCCCCCACCTTGCCCCACTCCCTCCTCACACTTTCCATCTGTGGCCAAGGGTGTAATAGTCATTCCTGCCTGGCAGTTTGTCAGTCAACCACTCTCAGTGGCTGCTGACCAGGAAGCAAAAAATGTTAAATGGATCCTGCCGTTAATTTTGGCATTTCCTAACTTTTCCATAAATATCGAGCTAAAAAGAAAAATGAGAAAGAACAGCAATTTGTGAGTAATTTGCAATATTATGTGAGATTATTGAGCAATGTTTACAAGCAAGCAAGAAAAATGAGTCAGAACTAATCACCCTTGAAAATAATTAATCAGTTCATCAGTGTCTGAAACAGAACTTGCAGGTTAAAGTTTCAGGTGTAACCATTTATTAGAACAGAAGGTAAAAGATTGAAAACTGTTTGTTCCTGATTGAGTGTTCTCTCAGCCAAAATGATTAACGAGATTATGATCTTGATATGGTAATACTCCAGATGAGAACACAACTATAGCCACACAAGGAGTCATTTGGCGTTTACTTTCTTTGACCAATTAAGTTCTCTGAAAAAATGCCTTGTTCCAGGAATTTTGGTGCAATGACTGCAGTCAAGCAGCGTCTTGATTTTGATTTTGATTTTCTCATCTTTCTTGAGAGACGCAGCAACTATTGGAGAAGAAATAGATTTCTCTTTGTCTGTTTAGGCTTGTGTCTGAGAGATCGTAGGGTAGCAATTGTCTGCTAGTTTGGGCAAATCTTCACCTAAGTTTTTTGTCCTGAATTCCGTATTGTTTATACAAAAATGGTAACACCTTTGGATCAAGCCTGTTGCAATTTAGATGAACACAAAGCTTATGTTGCACTTACATGCACTTGCAATGGAACAGAATGGTTTTGGTTCAAATTACTGACTACATTGTATGGAACTGTTTTACAATTTAGGGAGGTCAAAATAACAAGGATTAAGACTTTAGTCTGCCTGCTAAATCATTAAGAATCATTTAAAACTTCACTGGGCTGAGACTGAGGTACCGGGTTATCTGCTTAAACTCAACATTGCAAGCAGTTAGCAAATTGAACCAGCTAGCTCTTGGTCAAAGGCACAAGAAATATAAATATGCTTAATAATTAACAAGAACAGAAAAAAATTAAAAAGCTACCAGAGTGTTAAGCACTTTAACTTAAGGTATAAAAATAAAGGGCCGGATGTTTGCCTACAGCTTTACAAAGCCCATGTTAATACATCATCTGTGACCAGTTCTGACCACTGTCCCTTGGAATATAAACAGCTTGAAAAGGAGTGTGCTGTGGATTCACCAGTATGTTACCAGGTCTCCCAAGTATTAGGTTATGTGGAGTGATTATACAAATTCCCTGAAATAGAAGGTTAATTTAGAAGCCATGGAGTGGTTTAATTGAGATTTTTAGAATTTTGAAGATGACAGGAAGATGACTTTTTTTCCATGCGGACAACAGAATTTCAAAACCAGGCCATTTTGGAGGGATATTGAAAACTGTCAAATAATTCCAAAAGTGTGAAACTCTGTGCTATAACAAGCTGTGGATGCGACCTGACTTAAGACTTTCAGTCTGGCACAGATTTCCACCAGACAAAAGATGTTAAAAAGAATGAAGATAGGCTTTTAGAGTTCAAACACAGATCAACTATGAAAGAGGGACTAAATGGGCTGTGTAGGCGAATGTTATCCAAATGGATCCATATATGAATAGATGAATTAGATGAAGGATGTAGCCATTTGGAGACCCCTCTCCCACAAACTTCACTGTTCGACTAGATGGTTTTTATTCCACATTTCTGCCTGTCTCCGATAACTATTGACTGCCTCAGTTAAGATTCCACCTACCTCTGCCTGAAAGATGTTCAATAATCCTGCCTTCACTGCTCTTTGGAAGAGAGTTCCAAAGACTTATGACCCTGTCAGAAGAAAAAAAAATCTTCCTCATCTCCAACTTAAGTGCGAAGTCCTTGATCTTTTAAACTGTGTCCATTATTTAGTTTTGGACTCTCCCACATGAGGAAACATTCTTGCAGCATCAACCCTGTCAAGCCTCCTCAAGATCTTATATGTTTCAATAAGATTACCTCTCATCCTAAACCCTCGATTGAAATAAAGGACCACCATGTTCACATTTTCCTCATAAAGATAACCGGCAATAAATGTAGCCATGTCAATGTTACTTGTGATACGTGAACAAAGACTATGCTATTGATCAAGTTGTAAGGCACTTTTTACAATGAAGGGCTATGCTTTGTTCTTGTCTAGCTTTCCATGAAGTGTCAGTTTATCCAAAGAAGGAGCTCCCATTCTTCATCTTGTTCACAGCTGGACTGTGTTCGTTTACTGCGATGCTGGCGCTCCTCACACATCAGTTTCCAGAACTCATGGGCGTTTTTGCTAAGGCTGTAAGTATTGGTAGTGAAATTTCCAGGTACTCACTTAAGTCTAATCTGTTTTGTAACCAGCATAAATAAATAAATTAATAATGCCAGAAACTGGAATTGAGAAACACACCATTGCTCTTTATGATGGATCGGAAGGAGTACGCATTCAGGCTGATGGATTTTATGTTTTTGGGTTGGGGAGGTCCCTCAGTCACTTGAGCCTATTCTCATTATTTGTTAAGATCATGGTCAATCAGTACCTTAACCCCATAGAACTGTCTTGGCTCTACAACATCTCTTGTTCTTATTTACCCTGAGAGGTAGTTTCTCTGATTGGAGACTCAAGAATTCTGGAATCATTGTTTCACTTCGGGCATGGATAAGGAGAAATTTCTTCACTCAGGGATCCTGAAGCTTTGGAATGATTCTGGGTGCCGAGTCAGTGAATACATTGAAGACTGACATAAGAGCATAAGAAGTAGGAACTGGAATAGGCCATTCATCCCCTCAAACCTGTTTGCTCCACCTGTTTCTGCTATTGTCTTTTCCGCTGCCGAGGATGATGTCAGGTGATCTGTCCGATTTCATTCCTCCGAAATTTGATTCATACAACTGAATGGCTTGCTAGGTCATTTCGGAGAGCAGGTGAGAATCAACCATGTTGCTGTGGGTTTGGAGTTGCATATCAGCCAGACCAGGTGAGAATGGTGGGTTTCCTTCCCTGAAGAACAGTAGGGTTTGATGTAGAAAGTGAGCCATGATTTTATTGAATGGGGAAATGGGCTTGAAAAGCTTTTTTTTTCCATTAATACACATGATGGGGCTTCATTATATCAGACCTTGTTTAGACCTATAACTATTATGGGAATTAATTTAACAAAAGGTGAACAGGGAACTAACAGTCATGCATTCGATTTGTGAATATGATTATGGTGGAAACCTTCTGAATAGCTCCATGAAAGGAAAACAATAAAAGGATGAAATCTAAATGTTTAAGCTGCCTTTTTATGAAGAATGTTTATACACACAGCTTTCTTTTCTTGAATTTTTAACCACTATGGTGGCTGTATGAATCTGATCTGAGCTGTATGTGAATTGGTATGGAGCTTCAAATTAGCTGCGGCTCTAACTTTCTGCATCAAAACGGTTAATGCAATTCTTTGGATTTGAGAACTGTCGCCACATTAGAAAATAACACTCTGTCGTATACATGGTTGCACAAATCACCGTCTGTGTTTATGCAAAAGCAGCTCGCCTTCTCGGAGAAGCTGGCAGACAGTTGATAAACCTTGTAGCATTTATGTTGAGGTAATCCTGGGACATAATTCCAACCGCAGTTAGTTTTCTTCTCTTCTAAACTCTCTGTGACTGAATTAGAGGACCACTTCCTTATCTGAATTTGCGTTTGCATTAGTTGGCTGAGTTGTTGCTTGGTATGATTTTTGCAAGGTTTGTGAAGGTTTGTTGGTATGATTATGAAGACAGAACCTGCATTTATGTAGTGCCTTTCATAACCTCAATACATCACCAAGCCGATGAACATTTGGACTGTTGTTGCAGTTTTAATAATAAGAACAGGACAAACAACAAGAATACAATAGGATCTTAAAAGCTGCAGTGTAGTAAATAATTATAAACTTCCTCTTTTGTGTTTTTTTGAGAGTTAAATGTAAACCAGGGCAGTAGGGGAACTCCACTTTTTGGCCATAGCAGTACGCCTTGAAGTCTAGTCACTGCTGCAACCTAGGATTTATTATTCTTAAAACTCCCCCAAGATGCTTTGAAATAGACCAACTTGACCTCCATAATTGGTAGTCACAAAGATCGTGATCTCTCGGGCATGTGGACAGGCATTGATTGAATTAATGAGCAAAATGACATACATATAACAATGAAACAGCAGTGCAGCAGGCCACTGTAGTAGTGCCCATGTGTAGAAGGCTGGAAGCCCCCACAATGAGGCATGACTGTTCCCTGCAGTAAGGAAATCCAGAACAAAGGAATGTACCATTGATTCCAGAATAGGATCAGTTGAAAAACAAATCCAGAACGCATTAATTCTCTTGGAATGTGGAGCATTTTGTCTGAAAGCTCTGCATGCAGAAACAATTTGAATGTTTAAGCATAATAAAGAGAAGGGAGGCAAGATTTTTGATATTTAATTGAAGAATGATGGGAAAAGAATTATGTGGAATATAAAAGCTGCCACATAATCTTTGGCCCAAATGGCCGGATTCTGATCCGTATAATGATCAAGATCCATGATGATACCTTACCTTTCTTTACCAAATTACTTGTTAGCCGTGCTCAATGGGTAGCACTCGCACCTGTGAATCACAAGGTCGTGGGTTGAAGTTCCTCTCTAGAGTGTTGAGCACAAAATCCCAGCTGACAATTCAGTGTTGTTAGTAAGGGTTCTCTATGCCGAAAACTAGCTAAGAGGGAAAGATTAGATAAAAGATTAAACTGAAGGAGAATGTGAAACATTATTTCAAAGAAGTGACAGGCTTTTAAATATTCCCATGATTCGCTGAGAGCAGAAAATAATGTGTGTGGGACATGAAGAGGGAAGAGAGAGAAAAATAAACAGTTTGTCCCTGAACAGATGAGATGGGGTAGCCAATATATCAGGAATAAGCCCCGCACTGGAAGGAAGTGGTCTCTTGAGTGGTCCATCTGATTAGAAGGCAGTTCCTGTCAGCACCATAGCTCTGTAATGGGCACATGCAGGACTGCTACCAGCCCCAGGATGAATGCCCCACTGAGCCTTCTACTCAGGAGCGTCAGGCAGTGAAAGGAAACATGGAGTTAAAGCTTTATTTTCTAAATAGGAACAAACCTCATCATACCTTCTGGTGTGAACAAGCATTTTGGTGCCAGTTAGTAGCAATGTACCATTCAGCTTGCTGGATGTGTGGATGACAGCAGTCAGATTTTGTCAGTGCTCAGCACATGTTTGTAACGTGCATTGGTGTGTGAAATAAAGCAGAGGGACAGTGCCTGTGGGGCCGCTGGTAATTCTGTAATAAATCTTATCTTCTCAAAGATTGGTCGAAGCGGGGAGATAGTTAATGACCCAAGTCCCACAATCCCAAAGAAAATGAGTTGTTGTGGGGTGGGGGAAGAGGTTAGAAAAGAACTCTCTTGAATGTGCTGACTCCACTTGTTGACCAATGTGAAACTAACCAGAGCAGCCTCCGGAACCAGATCTATGTAACTTTCTCCTCTCCTTCAGTGCTGGTTTGTTGTGTGGAAGAAACCAATTCTGCTCATGCTGTAGTACAAAATAATTGCTTATCTCTGCATGGCTTGGGTTTGAGACCTTGTATGATTAATGGGAAAACACGGGTTTTTTTTGCACTCTGCCATTAGAGATTAGATTTTTATCAAAATGAGACAATAAGTGTAAGAAATACCCTGCATGAAAATACTGGGTCAGGAGATGAGAACAGTGAATAATTTAAATAAGGCCATCTGTGTTTTATAACAGAATTCCACCCCATCGGGAAAATTACAATATAAGTAGCAGTATTGTTCCAGTTATAATCGTCCTCTGTCTTATTATCTTTTATTTTGAAGGAATGAAATCTTCCACCTGGCAATCCTAAGTTTCATTTCTAGTCTTAAGTGGTTATAAATCTTGGCAGTAAGTACTACTTTCAGTGGCTGTTCTCTCAGGAGCAACTTGAAAATCCAGAACTGGCACAATGGGCCAAATGGTTGCCTCCTGCAGTGTATCATTCATAGACTGGGGCATCACATAATACTTTATTTTCTAATCAACCTATTCAGAGATGGTCCTTACGCACCTCTGGAACAGGTGAGACTAGAATCTGGGCCTCCTGGTCCAGAAGTAGAGGCACAACCACTCTGCCACAACAGCCCTGGGGAGTCAAATCCTCAAAGATGGTCTAATTCAGGACAGATGTCAGGAGATAATAATCTGGGCAAAGGCTGATCACAATCAGGTCTAACAAACAGAGCAGTGTTGGGAAGGCAGGAGAGTTGCTATTTTGCTGAGAAAAAAATATACAAAGTTCATTTAATAGCTGTGTCATCAGTAGTCACAAGATTATTAAGCAAAAAACTCAATTTCTTTTCTGTTTTATGTTCATCTACTTCTTTCTCTGGGCAAGAACCTGCTTTACCAACATGAACAAAAACGTTGCAGCTTTTCCCCCGAAATGCTTTGATCACTCAGAGTCCAGTAGGGACATATGATTATCGGACCCAATGCATTGACCCTGTTTTGTTTTTGCAGTTGTTGCCAGACCTGCTAAGTTTCTCCAGCTCTTTATTTTTGTTTCAGATTTCCAGTATCCCTTTTTTTTTGTTTTTACATTAACCTGTTGGAATATTTGAGACTTGACGTAGATTCAAGTTTTATTGGCTAGGAGAAAGAGAAAAGATGGAAGCAGCAAATGTTACGGACGGCAAAGGAAGTGTTCTTGGTAATAGAGCAGACAAGCAGGAAGTGTGCAGAATTTTTTATATCTGGAATTTTCAGCACAGAACCAACTAGTTTGTAATGCTCGCTCGTTGTGCAGATTCCTGAAGTTCATGCACATTATCAACTTTTGAAAGTCAGTGCATTGGTACACCAGTTGGAATGCACAGCCTCAGAGCGGCTAGTTTAGAAGGAGTGTTGCTGGTCTGTACTCAGCACATTGGCTCCTCACACACTTCCTTATCTCAACCTGTGCTATTCCTTTCTCCCTTTTGTTTATTTAACTTCCCATTAAATTCCTCCAAAGTACACACCTCAGTATTTCTAGTAGAAACTCAGTCACTGACTCTGTTCAAGATGTGCATCAATAGATTTCTGAATACTAGTGATATTAATAGATACAGGGTAGCACAGGAAAATGTTATTGAGATGGATGATCAACCATGATCAAATTAAATTGTAGAGCAGACTGCTTCTACGTCTATGTTCTTGCAGTTTTTGCAGCAAGTTTCACCATCTCGTTTTGAGTAGCGATGTTTTTTCCTGAATTTCTGAGTGATCTTTCATCTGTGGCAGCTAATTTGGACTCTGTACAAATGAAAACATTTTTATCACTTCCTTATTGAACAATTTCATCATATCTGGTTTATAATAACACAAGCATTTAATTATGTAGACACAACATATGGAAGTTCCACTCTGTTAAAATCTTAAATCTATTTTAAGTTGGATCCTGCAGATCTCATTTAGTGGTTGAAATGTCTTTCCAGGATTTTGAATATCAGTGTTAGATATAGATGTTTCCAATTGAACAACTAAGTGCAGATATACTGAACCTTTCTAAACCACTGGTTTAGAACCTCATGAAGAACTTGAGTTTAGTGTCTGTTTCTGGGTACTACATCTTGGGAAGCATTGCCAAAGCAGTTGAGGTGCTGAGGAGATTTAGCTGAAAGATAGCAGGACTGAGGGACTTCAATACTCTGAAGCCACTGGAGCAGCTAGCACTGTTCTCCCCTCGAATCTATACATTCAATGGGCACTTGAAATAGTGATTTTTTTTTGGATCAAGTAGGAAGAGACTGTTTCCATTAATAATATGGTCTGAAACCAGAGAACACATTTAAAATAGCCTGGGGAGGGTTATTTATTTAACGGGGCATGTTGTGCGATGTGGAATGCCATCCTTGAAAGGTGGTGTAATCTAATTCCATAATAATTATCAAAAGGGGCTTGAGTGACTCACCTCCTGACTCCCCAGTGCTTATACATTATCTACAAGGCACAATTCAAGAGTGTGATGGAACAGGCTCCACTTCCCTGGATGGGTGCAGCTCCAATAACACTCAAGGAGAAGTTTGACACCATCCAAGATAGAGACACTGTATTGATAGGCATCCCTTGTACCATATGGATCATTCACTCCCTTCACTAGTGCACAGTGCAAGAGTATGTGCCATCTAGAAGATGCACTGTAGCAACTTGCCAAAGCTCCTTCGTCGAACCTTCCAAATCCATAATCTCTATCATTAGAAGGACAAGGGTACCAGATACATGGGAACACCACTGCCAAATCTCCCTTCAAGTCAAACACTATCCTGACTTGGACCTAAATAACTCTTCCTTCAATGTTGCTGAGTAAAAATCCTGGAACTCCCTTTCTAATAGTACTGTGCATGTCCCTACATCGGATGAATTGCAGTGGTTCAAAAAAGTAGCTCACCACCATTTTCTCTAGGGTAGCTACCCTGGTCTAGCCAGTGACACCCAAGGAAAGGAATATTTTGAGTGGAAAAAATAGTAGATCTTCAGAGAGAGACCAAAGGGAAGAAACTAATTGGGGGTCTCTTCTAAAGAGCCAGTGCAGACACAGTGGGCCAGAAGGTCTTATGCTGTTCCTTATTAACTGTGATGTGGCCTTTTTCATTACTTTATGATGTGCCTGCGTATGAATGTGTGTGTGTGAGACTAAATTTATCTGGCATTGATTTCAGCTGTAAAGTTGCCAAGATTGCAAAGAGTTAATACCAAGGCAAGACAGTAGTTTCATTTAAGATAATGATCACACTTCACTGTGATTCACAACCTATCAGGGTCAGAAGATATCAGTCTCAAATCAAAATGTTACTTATGCTTTAGCTCACTAAAGGAAATTGTTCTTGTTTCTACTGAAATATTTCCTCAGAAACAAAGTATTGCAATCCAAAATTAGTCATCTTGCCCCATGTTCTTCCTTTGAAAATATTTATCCACATTTTCCTTACAAGAAACATTGGCCTCTACATGAACTGCTCTCCATAGCAAAGCATTTCAGCCTTAAAATAAAAAAAAAACACCCCTGATGAGTGGGCGGTGATTTTGGTCTATACTTGTAGCATGAAATGAGTTCCTAATATTTAGCAGCCTATTTTATACCATGCCCATTGACTTTTAATGAGCCAATGCTTTATAAATTTCATGTGATATTTATGCAGCACAAAATGCCATGTCTTCTTCTCCCCTTGCTTGCTCTTTTATTTCATGACCTTCTTTCTAAAAGGTATTACTTCACATTTATTCACTTGAATTGTACCTGTCACCTATCTGTCCTTTCTGCTAGTGTGTTGAGTCTTCCTGGACTCCTTAACAGTCTGCTTATTATTTTATTTCAAGATCATCTAGGTACCTGGACCTGGAGTTTGCTGTCCATTTGAGTCCAGATAAAGTCGAGTTGGAACCCTATTGTTTTCTTGACTTGTTTAAAGCATTTGTATGCAGTGTCCTGTTTTTGCAAAATGAATGAACAAGTGTGTGTGTTGCTCTCCCTTTAAACAAAACCTGAATGGTTAACTGTTCCTTATTGCAATCTCAATAGCAATAACTCGACTAGTAGAGAGACCATTTCCCAACCAATCAGCACTCTCTTCTCACGCAATATAAATTGTTGTTCTCTGAGATTTAGAATTCTTGTGATCCTGTCCAGACAAATGCAAATAAAAAACTTCAGCATGTCTTTTTTTTTAAATCAGGATTGCTCAAATTCCGTACGACCAAATGACCAATTATTTTGGTGTTTGTCTTTGTCAATAAAACTTTTTTAAAAATTTCTTAGCTTCACATTCTGATTCTGGACGAGTTTTTGTTTGCAGCCAGCATGTATAGATGCTACACTGTGTCAATGCAAGGTAGTTGAGTATTGCTGAAAAAGACATGTTTGTAGCTTTTTGTCTTCTCCTTAGCAGGGTAAATCGCAAGAATGCTATTTTAAAGCAAAAATTAGCATTTAAACAAAGACCTCACCTCTGAAATATCAAATGACAAGTAATTGCGAATAAATCAGTTGGCTTTCATTAGCAGGGAGTTTGAGTTTAAGAGCAGTGAGTTTATGCTGCAGCTCTATAGATCCCTGGTAAGACAACATTGGAATATTGTGTTCCGTTCTGGTTATCTCCTTACAGGAAGGATGTGGAAGCTTTAGAGATGGTGCAGAGGGGATTTACCAGGATGCTGCCTGGACTGGAGGGCATGTCTTATGAAGAAAGGGAACTAGGGCTTTTCTCATTGGAGCGAAGAAGGATGAGAGGTGACTTGATAGAGGTGTATGTAATGGTGAGAGGCGTAGATAGAGTGGATAACCAGAGACGTTTTTCCATGGCAGAAATGTCTATCACGAGGAGGCATAATTTTAAGGTGATTGTAGAAAGGTTAAAGGGGGGTGTCAGAGTTGGTTGTTTACACAGAGAGGTGGGTGTGTGGAATGTAGTGCCAGCAGTGGTAGTAGAATCGGATAAATTAGGGACATTTAAGTGATTCTTGGATTGGCACATGGGTGATATTAAAATGTACATTATGTTTGATCTTAGAGTAGGATAAAAAGCCAGCACAACATCGAGAGCTGAAGGGCCTGTACTGTTCTATGTCTGTGTTCTAGAATGAGGAGAAATTTCTTCACTCTGAGTACCTAGTAGGTGGGGCTCACTATCACAAATAGTACTTGAGGGAAATAGCTTTAACTTTCTCAAAGAAAATTAAATGAGTATAAGAGCAAAAAAGGAATAGGAAGGAACATTGGAAAGTGGAAATGATGTACATGGAATGGGGCAGAAGCTTGCACAGAGTGTAGACACCAGCACAGACTAGTTGGGTCAAATGGCCTGTTTCTGTATAGTATATTGTGTATAATCAGCCTGCTCTAGTTTTGTTTTTAATTAAAGTCAAACTTATGATTGGTTTAAGCAATCCTCATTAAGATGTTAGCGTTACCACAAAAATCATGAAGGAAACTGACTCATGATCGAAAATCTGGTGTCAGTTGTCAACTGCATGAACTGTTCGCTACAAGCTTTGAGCTGTGAAAAAGTCTGAAACATTTCTTAGAGTAAAAGGTTGCAATGTTTACATTCTGAGGAAAATGTTCAATACTCCCTTAATAGTTCATTGGGAACATCAGTGGAGATTTGTGTACTGATACAGGATTAGAACCCTCTGCTTTCTAATTCTGACAAACATACCACCACCTGACCAGGGTTGAAATCAAGGACAGAAAGTTAATCTTGAATTGCCCATGATTGTTAGCTGTTCTTATTTGCATGATTCTAAAAACTGCTAAAGTATTTCAAGGAAAGTAAATTTTTCTTTTATCAAAACATCTGGGTTCTAAAAAGACCTTCTGCTCAGTCTGACGTGTGTTGTCAATTCTGGCTCTTAAGCATTTAAGAAAGGCTGGGTGACTTTATTTTAATCTGTAGCTCAGAAGATAAAATACATTCACTTAGAAATCTAGGATTCCACCTGCTGCTGCCATAGAATGCAATTGTCTCAAATAACCATGGAATCATTTAAATCTCCTTCTATGGATGTCTTAGTACAAAAAATGTGATATTGAGCAGAGTAACTGTTGGTTACTGACTAACATTTATTTTAATAACTTGTGGAAAAAACCCATAATAATGCTTGAAATTCTTTTGTTTGCTAATATGTAGATGAACAGAGCAATAATACTCTCTCAGCCCTCATTTGCAGATTACTAGAAACCATTGAATGTAGACTGCAGTTTTCTTTTCTACATTTTAATTCTCTCGTTAATTTATTCCAGGGCAGCCCGGCAGTGTCAGTAGACAAAACAGGAATCAAATAGTTTTGCAAATAAAACAATACGTTTCCCTTGAAAGTTTGGTGGGATATGCCTTTGGGAGAGGAAAAATGTGGATTTGTAATGAAGCTCCTGTATGTTACTCCAGTGGAAAAATATGCCTCTAACTTGCTTCCTTGCTGTTTAATGTCTTGCAGTTCTTCAGCACACTGTTTGCACCCTTCAACTTTGTGATGGAGAAGATTGAGAGTGTCTTACCCTCTAGCTTCTGGCACCTGCTGACCCGAATCTGACACAAATGGTTCACAGAAAACAGACCCAACACTCTTTCTTTCCCTATCCCCCCCTCCAACCCCTTTCCAGGATCTGTCAGTGTAGAACAAAACACTGCCCAGACGATCGAAGTGAGGGAGGGAAAGGCTGAGGGGAACACCACTACTGCAAGTCGGAGACACTGTCGCTGCTGCCAAGTCTGGGTGTTTTAACCTTGTAACAAAGAACTGAGAGGAATTTATTTCAGTTTCTCTTCGTCAGATGGAGAAACAGACAAAAAAAATCAAAAGGGAAAAAATAAAGTTAAATTTTGTGCATTGTTTGTGTAGCTCAACGTCCTTTTTATTTCCATTCACAAACCTTGTCTGCGCTCGCTCAGAAGATCATGCCATGCAGAAGATCATTCAACTCAGCGCACCTGCCCAGAGAATTCCAATTGTTCCTAATCATTGTGCTCATTTTGTTATTAAATGGGTTGAGTATTGTCAACTCATCTACTCCATCTGGTTGTTTGTTCTGTAAGTTGGTCACTCATTGTGTCAAGAGAAGGTTTTTGTAACATTGGTTCTTGTCCTACTTCAGTCTGTTCCCTTGATTCATACCCACAGTCATGTTTAAAGTTTCTCATGCCTTCAGCAGTATTGCTGACTTCTCTAATGGGGGCTTAGAAGTTGATTCCAATGGTAACTTTCTAAAAGAATTGTCAAACTCTTTGAACGGATAGAAAACATTGCAAGTCTTTGGGGGAGGAGGAAGGCACTGGGACTAATTTGGGAATCTGGATATCCTCTTTCTGTGAATTATATGGTCAAAAACCCAAGCCTATTTTCATAGCTCCGATCTTACAAGGACCAGTCTGACTCTTCCTCTAGATATGCAGTTATTCATGATTGATACTGATTGGTGTGATATGTCACTACCTGGCTGAGATTTACATTAAAACATACTGTGAATGTTCCATGCAGTATTTTTAAAGCGTGTTGTCCTTGTCTATTTAAAATTCCTCGAGCTGAAAAATTAGCTACAGTTGGGAGAAGATTTAGGGTTGAGGATCTTCAGATGGTGCACTCAGAATTAAAGAATGAAACCTCTCTAAAATTAATGCGTGAACTTGCTTAAAGTTTTCTCAACAGGCAAGACGACTGGCTGTTTGCCCATCAGGCTGTAAAGTAGCTGAGTAGCAGCTAACGCCAATACCAGTGGTGCAGGGAATGTGATGTGTTTTTATGCTTTAATTGGTGGATGCATTTTTGCTTCTCCTGTCCCATAGGTGGTACAATAAAGGCATTTGGTGCATGAGTCCAGTCCATCTGACCATGTTCCAGTGACCGGTGTCACAAATAAAAGCAAGTTAAAATGGAAGCATGCAGCTTAGTTTTAAAAAATTCCAAGACAAATCTACCTCCTAAGTGTTGATTCACCCCCACCCCAATCTATGTCTATTGAACCAAATGTAGCTTCCCAAACTGTGCTAGGGATGGGAGATTAAAGTCCTCTCTCTAATAATTTTTGCAGATACCAAGGGTAACGGTCCTCAGTTCCCTGAAGTGGTGGTTGGCCTTGGATCAGAGATAATTTTGAGGAGATTCACTAGAGATGTTCAAAATAAAATGCAAGATGTGTATCTGTGGGTGTCACTTACTGAATAATCCAGTGCACCAGTAGCTACAATAACAATTATTTTAAAATAATCAAGCTCATAACATAACACATTTAAACATGACATAAGTGATAGACATTTGTATGATTAACCTGTTTTCTGCAAATGAAATTTGTTCAAGCCTTGCATCTTTTGACTTGCTCTTGCTTTCTCAATGATGACATCTTGACCATACGAAGTCTGCTTGACCTACCATTGCACTCTTTTCCTTTGTAGTATAAAATGTTGTGTTTGTTTGAAATTTAACAGTCTTGTGTATGTCCCTAATGCGTGCAAGGTGAGAAGCTTTTGGCAACATGTCTTCCATTTTAGAAATATTTGAGTTTAAAGAAAAAATGCTGCTAATGACTTGGATTGATTCTACATCTATAAAATTTATGATATGACACAGCTTTTGCTGAAGAAATAATCCTGCTTTCAACAGGAGACTTAATATGGACTGGTTGTTGCAGTCTGTAGAAACTGTTTAAATTTACACTGCAATATGTTTTTTTTTTCAAAAAAACTGTTTACTGTGACCCTTTCCCTAAATCCTACTTTGTCTCTAACTCATTGCCTGACAGTGCTGTTAATACTCACTCAAAGGGAGCGTAGAGACTGCTAGAAGTGGGAGCTAGCTCAACATTTAGGAAGTATTTCGACGATTACTTAGCACAAGGCTATGGGACAAAAGCTGGAAAATGAGACTACAGTAGTCGTCGACTCATGGTCATTGAGGTCTACAGCACAAAAAGAAAGTATTATAGAGTCTGCACCAATCAAAAACCATGACCCAACTATTCTAATCTCATTTTCCAGCATTTGGCCCGTAACTTTGGTCACTTATCATCCAATGAAGGTGAATGATGATAAGGGGTACTTGAAGACCAGTGTGTACATGATGAGCCAAAGGGCCTCATTTTGTGCTGTAAAATTTTATGACTGTATTAAAATTCAGGTCCTAACATTTAATATTTACACTCTTTCTAAAGGCACCTATCGGTAATGCAGTATGAAGGTACTGTAGTGAGTGTCAGGAACTCCTTCTGGTATCGTGTAGTGGCTCTGTTGCTAGGACTGCTTAGGTTGAAGGTTCAAAACCCACTCCAGAAACTTGAGAAAATACTGAAACTGAAAATCCATTTTCTCATTTATATTCACTTGTATCCCAGCTTGCGAATGTTACATTTTTGTCATGGTTGGTCCTATTGTTTTGAATTTTCAATCTGAACCTCTAAATCTTGATTTGTCCTAGTTGCATCATCAGCTTTCTTTTCTTCCCTCCCCTGCCACATTTGTTTAGCCTCAGCGTCACAACACTTGTTCCTTTATGACCGGTAATAAAGCAGTACTATTTGAAAGAGAACAGGGAAAGTGTGCCAGTGTTGGTCAGGTGTATTCTACAGCCAGTCTCTCTAATACAGACTAATCTAGTCTGATGCTTCATTTTCTGGTTGTTTCTTTTAGATTTCCCTTCTTTCAGTATTTAGTTTTGCTCTTTAAAGTTACTCTTCCTTGCATTGACAAGTGAATGTGTCTGTCTGCAACTCCGTATCTTCTCCAGGCAAACATTGATCACACATTGAGTGAAAGATAAGAGTGCCAGGAGATGAATGACATTCCCCCAGTGATTAATCTTTTGTAATTTACAGTGATAATTGGGGTTTAGAAACTCAGGGTTAATTGTATCATCTGCAAATCTTATTGTAATATTGTTGGCTGAATAATACTATTGCACCTTGTTAGTATGTCCAATCTGTTCATATTCATGTGAACTTCTCCATAACATCTGCATCTGTTCCTGTGCATGCTTTCTTCATGAATGTTCTTTTGTTCCCAATCCTTTTTCCTTACCTGATGCCCTAGAGTAGGTGTTTGGTTTTTTTTCTTCCTGTCAAATGTCTTTTCTAACAAAATCCATTCAAACCTCCACCACCTCTCTTACAACAAAGTTCTCGCCTTCCCTTGGCTGCACTAAGTTTTGAAGTAGCCTGTAGGGTCTGTTAGCGTTGTATATCTAAAGCAGTGTTCGTTCAGCTGGTTCTCTGATGCCTATATCACATAACTACATCTTGGAAAATGCTCTTGATCATTCATTTATTCTTGTTACTCCTGGCATTAGTGTATAGAACCTTCTTAAGTGTGCTTGCTTTAGTTATTGTTCCTTTGTGATCGTATCCTTGTCTAGGACACATTTACTTGGATTCCAACAGTTGACCCTGTTCTAAATCATAATGTGTAGCGTCAGCCTTTAGCGCACACTTATTTTCCTCTGGACATTTCTGCTGTTTATCCTTTCCAGACTTCCTTTGCCCCCCCCCCCCCCACTTTTCCTGCTAGTGACTCTGATTTGCCTGATCTGATTCCTCTTGTCTCTATTCTGTTCCATCTTTTCGGTTACACCATCTGCATCATTCCTATACATGGCAGTGTGGATAATCCTGAAACTATTACTCTCAAGATCTTGTAGATAATAGCCTTGAAAAATTTGTAGATCAATGATGTACCAGATCAAACAAGTTACACACAAGTTACTTAGCTTTTGATGATGCAGTTCTGTACTCCTGACATTTATGCTGCCCTGGGCAAAAGTGAGGACTACAGATGCTGGAAACCAGAGTTTAGATCAGAGCGGTGCTGGAAAAGCACAGTAGGTCAGGCAGCATCAGAGGAGCAGGAAAATCGACGTTTTAGGTAAAAGCCCTTCATCAGGAATAGAGGCAGGGAGCCTCCAGGGTGGAGAGATAAATGGCTTTCCCGTTTATCTCTCCACTGTGGAGGCTCCCTGCCTCTATTCCTGATGAAGGTATTTTGCCCAAAACGCCTATTTTCCTGCACCTCTGATGCTGCCTGACCTACTGTGCTTTTCCAGCACTACTCTAATTCTAAACAATTTGTGCTGCCCTGGACTTTTCTCATTTTAATTGTCCAGTTATAGTTTGATCAACATTCATGCTACAGTGGAATCACTCTGATCATTGAGTGATTCCTACAATGCAAAAAGAGGCCATTTAGCCCCTCATGTCTGCACGGTGGCACAGTGGTTAGCACTGTTGCCTCACAGCGCCAGAGACCTGGGTTCAATTCCCGCCTCAGGTGACTGACTGTGTGGAGTTTGCACGTTCTCCCCGTGTCTGCATGGGTTTCCTCCGGGTGCTCCGGTTTCCTCCCACAGTCACAAAGATGTGCAGGGCCAGGTGAATTGGCCATACTAAATTGCCCGTAGTGTTAGGTAAGGGGTAAATGTAGGGGTATGGGTGGGTTTCGCTTCGGCGGGTCGGTATGGACTTGTTGGGCCGAAGGGCCTGTTTCCACACTGTAATGTAAATGTAATCTAATCTGACCCTCTGAAGAGCATCCCACCCAGACCAGCTCCTTGGTGTTGTGAGGCAGCACTACAAACCACTGAGCCATCAATCCACCCCTACTACAAAGAAGTCTCAGTCTGATCAACACTCTCACTACAGGGAAGTCATAGATTTGTCAGCGCTTGCACTTCGAGCTGCACTGGAACCAATTTGTTAAGGATTAGAGAGTTCCAGCAAAACACAACCATCTATTTAGCAGATGTTTAAAAACTAATATGGTAAAATACAATGTATTATGAAGGCCCCTGGGATATGATTTATGTTCTTTTGTGGGTCCAACTGTAACTCCCGCTACTTCAATGATGATGAGGTATCCGGTCAGTTCACTTGTGGTAGATAAATTATATTCTCTGGGTCTTTGTAACGTACTGTTCGTTCACAGCCGTTGATCGACTCTGCTCCAGGACATGCTTGCCTCAAAAGCACAACAGGCTCTAAACAAAAGGTTACTTTCAGCAAGTGGAGTAATTAAGTGTTCATTGACTATTTTCAGAAGAGGTGGCAGAGAATTTAAATCTTTTACGTTTTGTGTTATTTGGCAGGCTATCGACCCTGGAAAATCAAGATCATCTCCATTGTCACTAAGGGCTATTCCATTTTTTTTTTAGAAGTCATCCTTTGGATGTGGGTGTTGGCTGGCAAAACCAGAGTTTATTACGCATCCCTAAGTATGGCTTGAGAAGGTGACACTGAGCTGCAGTATGGAGTGAGGGCAGAGCCACAGTGCTACTAGAGATGAGATTCCAAGACTTTCACCAATCATTAGTGAAGTGACAGCAAGACAGCCCAGGGTTGGCTCGTGGATGATGGTGTTCCATGTGCCTGTTGTACTTGGCCTTCTAAATAGGCCTGCAGGTTTAGGAGATGCTGTCAAAGGAAGCTTGGTTGCTGCAGTAAATCTTACAGCTAAATCACAGTTGCCACTGCACTTTGGTAATGGAAAAACATTGTAAATGCAACATTTAAAACTTAACAGTTAAAGTTAGAAAAGAAGATGCCATCCCTCTTCCTTTCCACCACTGAATTCCCAGTTTAAAAAAAGAGTTCAGATCAATAACCATGAGGCCAGGATATCATGAAGTGTTTCCCAGCCTCTAAATTTGAAATTTAGTCACTGCTCCCAGGTAGGTCAATGTGAAGACCAGTTTGTGCTCAGTTACACTGAATTGATGCTACTGAGTGATGCATGTCAGCCAGGAGCTGAAGTTAAAATCCATGCTCTTTCAGCCACTCCTGTTTTCAAATTTCTTAATTGGTCTTATTCTTCTCCATAGCCCTTTGAAATGTCACTGTAGAATATCTACAGCACAGGAAGAGGCCATTCGACCACGGAGTCTACATTGACCTTCTGAAGAGCATCCTACCCTATAACCCCCATGGGGGTTTTACCATGGCTAACCCATTTAAGCTACACATCCCTGGACGCAACGGGCAATTTAGTATGGCCAATCCATCTAACCTGCACATTTTTGGACTGTGAGAGGAAGCCCATGCAGACTTCAGAATGTGCAAATTCCATACAGTCACCCATGCCTGGAATCGAGCCCCGGTCCTTGGTTCTGTGAGGCAGCAGTACTAATCACAAAGCCAATGTCCTGCCCCCATTGTGCACCCTATTTTAACTGCTGCACCATTGATGTCCAGGCATTCAGTTGCCTTGGCCCTGAGCTCTGAAATATGTTTTTGCACCTTTCTACCTTGCCTTCCTCCTTTTGAGGTACTGCTGAAAGTGTCCTTTAGAGCCTCCTGCTTGTGAAAGCATTATTATTATTTAGGTAAACTATCCAAAAACTACAAGATTTTGAATAGTTCTGTTACATCTTGCCATAATCTTCTGTCCTCTAAGGAGTCCAAAACCAGCTTCCCTAGCCCCTGCAAATAACTGAATTACCTGATACTTCATGCTCATTCTAGTAAAATCTCCTGCACTATCTCTAATGCTTTGACAACCTTAATATTGTTGTTGATGAGAATTGAGCATGATGCACCAGCTGAGGCTTAAAATGTGATTTATAACTATTAACAGAGTAATGGAATTATGCTAAATAAAGTGAAGGATCCCATCTGTTTTTTTAAAATAGAACTTCTCACTTTCATAGATTTATGTACAGACGATTCAAGGTTTCTCTCTTCCTGCATAAACTGCCTTAAACTGTACCAATTGGTCTAAATTGCCTCCTCTCTTCCAAAATGAATCATTTCACACTTATTTGCATTAACTTTTCATCTGATGCATATTAGCATATTTCACCAACCTCCCTCCTTATCACGTTTTTGGAGCAGTCCTTTGCTCTTTGTTCATTAATGCTTCCTTAACTTTTAATATACATCTTGTTAGAGAGATCAGGCTTTTTCAGTTTGATGGCTCATCCAAATGCTGAGCCCCTCCTGTATCGTATTGCAGCATCTGCTCAAGAACTCTTAATCTCCTAACTTGGCAATAGCATGACCACTGAGCTGACCTCGTGTGACTTGTGGTCAACATTGGGAATCCCAACTGCTTTCCCCACCCTAATTCAGGAGCGCTTGGAACAGCTCAATTTTAATTAGCTAATTTGGGCCAAATTTTGATTGTGATCTCACTCTGTCTTTCCTCCAATCTTGTGTACTGTATTGAATTCACTGTACTCAATGTGGCCTCCTCTACACTGGTGAAACCAAACGCAGACTGGGTGACCGATTTGCGGGACACCTTTGGTCTGTGCACAAGTCTGATCCCGATCTTCCAGTAGCCACTCATTTTAACAGCGTCCTGTTCCTGTGCCCACTTGTCTATCCTAGGCATTCTGCAGTGCTCTATCGAATCACAGCCCAAACTGGAGGAATAACATCTCATCTTCAGACTAGGACTTTATGCCCTTCTGGACTTAATATTGAGTTCAACACCTTCATCACATTGTGAACTCACTCCCATTCTTTCCTTTTCTTTTAGCTTGTTACGGTTGCTATCACTGTGCCCCCCCACCCCAGCGCTGCCTGTTCTTTCCAGTCTGGCAGTTAGCCACACCATTATTCTGCCATTCTTACATCCCAATTACTTAATCTGAACTATCAATATCCTTTCTCTCCCAGCACTCTACACTCGACCCCCAACTATAGCCTAAATGTTGCCCCTTTCACAATTCATGTCAGTTCATTTAGACTCAACGTTAGCTTGCTCTCTCCATGGATGTTGCCTGACCCGCTGTGATCTCCAGCATGTGTTGTTTTCAGTACAGTGATTTGCTCCTATTAGTAAATTTAGTCTCTTATCCAGCAGAGCTCCAAAGGGAAAGTTAACATCCTTCAGTCAATGCAACCATTGAAAACGGCAAAGCTAAATATGCAACACCAGGTTATAGTCCAATAGGTTTATTTGGAAACACTAGCTTTCAGAGCGCAGCACCTTCAGGTGGCTGTGGAGTACAAAATGATACGGCACAGAATTAACACTGCAAGTGTTAATGAATCAGATAATCTGGGCTGACACTGCTGTATTGTAAGTGGCTTAATCTCTAGAAAGTGGTAAACATCCATCTCCATGTAACATTGAAATGAAATCTGGGCTATCTGATCCGTGTGTAAAATCTTGCTGAATCACAGGGAAAAATGATGTACTTACCAATATTAATGCTGAAGTCAATGTGACTAATCAAGTCTGATTAGATTAGATTACATTACATTACAGTGTGGAAACAGGCCCTTCGGCCCAACATGTCCACACCAACCCGCCGAAACGCAACCCACCCATACCCCTACATTTACCCCTTACCTAACACTATGGGCAATTTAGCATGGCCAATTCACCTGACCTGCACATCTTTCGACTGTGGGAGGAAACCGGAGCACCCGGAGGAAACCCACGCAGACACGGGGAGAATGTGCAAACTCCACACAGTCAGTCGCCTGAGGCGGGAATTTAACCCGGGTCTCAGGCGCTGTGAGGCAGCAGTGCTAACCACCGTGCCGCCCACCGTCTGTTGACCATTTGACTTATTATTGTTTATGGGAGCTTGCTGTGCATACATTTACAGCTGTGTTTGCTAATGAGCAGTGAATAAACATCAGAAATTCACTGGTTGGGTAGTGGGTTAGGATGGGAAAGGTGTTATGTAAATGCATGCGATTCCTTGTTATGAGTACACCTTGGAGCTACAATGGGAAAAATAAGGACTCTTTTAATATTTGAAGCCTCTCACTGCCCTATATTTAGACTTTACATTTTCCCAGTGTTGGGTTTGATAGCTATCTGTTACCCATTCTTTGTCGAAGCACTGCTGTGATTAATTGCCCTGTTGTACTCATTTAGTTTTTCCACAAAGATTTTCCTCGTATTATGCAACTCCAATGGTTTTGTAGATGTTTTCTATGTTAGGTGAGTTCCAAGAGTAATCTGCAGAATTATTAACTGAAAGATCCAGCCATGTAGTGATCAAGTTTGCTGGGACATTTCTGTTGTCTGATATGACAGAGATGCTGCAATAAAACAGACCACTTTCAGCAGTTTCCCCCAATGCCAGTCCTTATCCAATGACTGAATAGCTCACAAGTATCAGTGTGGGTGACTCACAGCCTTAGGTCTATTTGATGGACTGTTCTCGTGTTAACATTACATTACACTGCAACAGTTTCTTAGTCTTTAAACATTTTAGCCAGGTTGGAGTAAAGCCATTATGGTAACATACCCTGAAAGTTGCATTACAGATCCCTCTGATGTTACAATGCCCTAACAACCCAGGAGTTGCCCACAGGGAGTTTAAACTTCTGATGTGTGATTAACTAGCACCTGGAACCTTTTGAAAATCTTTCAAACTCTGAGTTAGAGTCTATGAAGAATTATGACTGAATTACCTGAGCATTTATTCAAAAATGTTAGGCAAATTAAAAGCAGTTCTAATTTCTGACCCATGGTAAATTAACCTCGCCACACCCTCTCCCCGACAATTCACTCACACCCCCAGCCACCTTACACATCAGTAGACCATATCCTCCTCAGAATCTGACACCCAACATCGCTCAATCTGACTTCATTTCTCATACCTCTGCCACAAACCAGCCTACCCTCCCTTACCCTTGATCAGATGCCCCTCACTTTTCTCAGGATGTTGAATGAGATGTTCAGAGTCAGCAATGTGGACTGTGGGTCAGGATCAGAGAAATGCAGTGGGTGGCAATTTGATTGTGATGGATATTCCTTGGAAAATTCAGCACACTATTTCCAAGAAGCTACATTGACAGAAATAAAGTTGTACAGGTAAACTGGTCAGCCTTAACAATTAATGTTTCGGGTAAGATCACAACCCCACGCTTTCAATATCTATTATTTTGATCCCTCTCTTCCACTCAATTACTAGGGGGTCACAAGTTCAAAGTGAGAGGGAAAATGTTTAAGGGAGATATGCATGGAAAGCTCTTCATGCAGAGAGTGGTGGGTGCCTGGAACGTGTTGCCAGCGGAGGTAGTAGGGGCGGGAACAATAGTGTCATTTAAGATTTATCCAGACAGATACATGATTGGGCAGGGAGCAAAGGGCTACCGATCCTTAGAAAATAGATTTAGATAGAGGATGTGGATCAACGTAGGCTTGGAGGGCCAAAGGGCTTGTTCCTGTCCTGTAATTATCTTTGTTCTACCTTTCAGTTGTCTTATTCTGAGGGGAGTATGATGTTAATTTGGAATGCCATACAAGGTAGTAGTTAATAGACCGAGAACTGCACACAGTAATCCAAAGTACATGTTCAGATGATTTTTGCATTCAATTCCTGTTAGTATAAGTCTACTTGGTTCCTTCATGACCTTTCTCTCTCCACTCACTTTGAAGGATTTTGTGTTCATGCTACCTCCTCACTCCTGCACTGCTGTCGATCATATCCGTTAAATGGTATATGTTCAGCAGAATTAGGCCAATCGGCTCATTGTATCTGCACCACCATTCAATGACATCATGACTGATTTGATCAACTTTAAGTCTACTTTCTTGCTTCTAGCCCTTAACAGTTGATTCCCTTTCTGATTCTAGGCTGAGGGAGACATTTTTAATGTACTTAACAACCCAGCCCTGGCAGCACTCTGCGCTAAAGAACTCCACTGAATCACTACCTTGTGAGTGAAGGATCTCCTCAATTTTGTCTTAAGTGGGCAAGCCTTTATTCTGAGGTGATGCCCTCTGGTCTTGTGGACTCACATCTACCCTGTAACCTCCACAAAGAAACTTGTACATTTGACTGAAGACTCTTCTCAATCTTTTATGTTCCAATGACTACAAGAACGATTCCCTGAACCTCTCCTCCTGAGACAGTCCCTCGGTACTTGGTCAGCTTTGGGGACCTTCTCTGCACTGCCTCTGATGCAAGTATAGCTTTCCTTAAATAAAATGCCTAAAACTGTTCGCAGTCTTCAAGCTGTGGTCTAACTCGTGCCTTGTGTAGTTTTAGCAAAATCTCCCTATTTTTAAACACCATTCCCTTTGCAATAATGATCACTTTTGCAATGCATCACTTCACACTAAACTGCAGCTGCCAGCTATCTGCCCGTTCTCCCATTTTCTTGTCATTTTTCACTTCCTCCCAACATTTTACTATCACCAAGTAAACGGGTAGGCTATAACAAATTCTTTACCAAAACACACTACTAATTAGCCACTGCCTGCTATCGGAAAAGAAACCTCTGCTGTGAATTTCACTGTCCACTTGCACTGTGTGCTTATCCCTTACTCCTCAAATTTCACTGACAACACCACCAAATGATTCGAGTCAAAACGTGTGGCGCTGGAAAAGCACAGTGGGTCAGGCAGCATCTGAGGAGCCAGAGAGTCAACATTTTGAGCATAAGCCCTTCATCAGGAATGATGAAGCGATTTAATCTTTTGGGTAAGATTACAACCTCATGCTTTCAATATCTATTACTTTGTTCCCTCTCTCCCCTTCAATTGTCTTATTCTGAGTGAGTATAACATTAGTCTGGATTACAGTGTGCAGCTCCGGGTCTATAAACCATTCCCTTGAATGACATGCCTAACTAAGTACATGTTCAGATGATTTTTGCATTCTCTTCCTGCCGAATGATGAAAAGATCAGGCGTTCCTGATGAAGAGCTTATGCTCGACCCGTGGACTCTCCTGTGGCTCGGATGCTGCCTGACTGGCTGTGCTTTTCCAGTGCCACACTTTTGACTGACTCTACAGCATCTGCAGTCCTCACTTTCTCCTCCCTGAATCAAGTGCTGGAGCATGGTTTCTCCATCTCAATGGGACAGAGGTGAAATTGGAGTTGTGATAAGAGTGGGAAACTTGCTGCGTCATTGCAACACCAGCTCAAGTTATCTGCCTGATCCATCTCCACAAACCCCAGAGGCAGGGAGTCCAGTGCAATGCTAAACCCATCAGAACCACTCCCTGCATGGCATGACCACAGCGAAAATCCTCATGGGATAGTGAAGGTTCCAACAAACAAAAGGAATGCTATGGGCTAGTGCCACCCATCCCCCTTGACTCACATCACTGCTTCCCCTGGATCAAGGTATTGCCCAGGGATAGGGAGTAAACCTAATTCTATGGGTTGTGGGATGCAGCTCAAAGCAAAGCTATCAACAGCCTCTGAAAATCTAGTCTGTCTCTGGAACAAACCCATCTGGAGTCAACCTTGATCCCATTGTTGCATTTTTCCTGGTTTTGAAAATGACCACGGCCGGGGGGGGGAAGGAGCTTGGTGGGCCAGACTGGCTGCAGGTTTGTTAGTAAATTCCAAAAGGAGTTTGAGTAAACACTCAAATGAGAAATGAAACAGCCAGGGCTGTGAGGAAAAAGGAATGGGAGTAATTCAGTGGTGTTTCAAAGAGCTACCATATACATGATGGACCAAAAGCATACTCACTCAGAGTCTCAGTCTCTAATTCTATAACTGAGTAAAGAGATAGGTCCTTGTATAGAGCAGACACTCACTATTCTGTCACCTGACTCACATGCCAGTGGAGGTCTGTCTGTCTATTGTATGGAAATGGCCTATGTGATGACAGTGCATTCATGCCAAAAATATTCAGCTATGTCACATTACCACTGCCTACTCAGATCTGTGGATTACAAATCACCTGTCAGTGCACTGCTTATTATATTTCCTATTTCACAGACCAGCGCTCTATATCCTCTGTGACTTTGTACATTGTGATCAGGAAAGGCCCCATCTCATGTTCGAGGGAAATGTTATAAT
Source organism: Chiloscyllium plagiosum (assembly GCF_037043375.1). Taxonomy (NCBI): domain Eukaryota; kingdom Metazoa; phylum Chordata; class Chondrichthyes; order Orectolobiformes; family Hemiscylliidae; genus Chiloscyllium; species Chiloscyllium plagiosum. The sequence goes on from NW_028270164.1 coordinate 5,746,307, forward strand.
CCCCACCTTAAAGCTCTGACATCATGAATAAAGCATTAGAGCTACATTTTGACAGTGAGGGATAGTGTAAAAGGAATGATAGTGATTTGGAAGTTAATTTTATATCTCTCTCAATTTTCTTTCAGTCGAATTCAACAGCTTCCAGATAACTGGAGCCCCATATCTCTCTCAATTTTCTTTCAGTCGAATTCAACAGCTTCCAGATAACTGGAGCCCCACACTGACTGAATCACATTCGTCTTGACACCATGAACTCCCAACACATTCCAAGTTACTGATTCCAAGTCACAAAAAATCCCAGTGCAATCCAAACACTGATTTCAATTCACCAAAAATTCCAATACATTTCAAGTCACCAATTCCAAATCCCAATGTTTTCTAAATCACCAATAATCCCAGAAATAACTATTAATACTGACTGCAGTCTCACTCATGGATCAGCACTGTACACCTTTTCCCTACCCCAGCTCCCCAATACAGGGGAAAAAGGATGATGTAGCCAAATCACCCAACACAGACTGGACTGACCGTGAAACCTTACCTGCCTAGATAGCCCAGACTTCCATTAAACCAATCTCAACAGTGACTATGTTACTGGCCTAATAAGCCAGACACCTGGGCGAGTGATTTAGAGTTGCAAATTCCAATCCTGCCAAGGCGGCTTAAGTATATCCAGAATGAGAAATTATTGTCAGCAATAATGAGATTTTCCTCTAAAGTCAGAAGAGGTAGAGTCTCTTTTGAGGTGGTTTTCTTGATAAGCAAGGAGAGGTGAAAGGTTAAAGGAACTGGGAAGAAATGTGGAGCCCTCAGATCAGCCATGATTGTACTGAATGATGGAACAGCTTTGAAGGGCAGAGTGGTCTCCTCCTATTACTTATCTGGTTCACTGATGTCCTTCAGGGAAAGAAATCTGCCATCCTTACTCAGTCTGGCCTATATGGGACTCCAGACCAACAGCAATGGGGTTGGTTCTTAACTGTCCTCTGAAATGGTGAAATGCCAGACTAACAAGTTTCAGGTGTCCTTGTCAAGACCAATTAGGAAAGATGCTGCCTTTACCAGTTGTTTCCCCATTCCACGGGTGAACTGAGAAAAAAAACACTATTTTTGAGTAGGAAGGCATTGGTGGAGAGTGGGGATGGGAGGGGTGTGTGGGGAGGGGGTAGTGGTGAGATAGCATTGGGGAATGTATGGCATAGTTGGGGGAACATATTGTGCATGTCCTTCTCATGCAATGAGCTCAAAACACACAAGAATAGTAGCACGGCCGACTGTTTTGGTTCATGCTAGGGACCTGAGCAATGACACTGCCAGTAATAGGTTAGGCTAAATGGAAGGGGGATAAGCTGCTGCTTTATCTTATTTATTGCAACACCATCCTCTCCTACATTATCTTGACATCTGCTTGTCTCCCACACACCACTCAAATATTTCAATTAGCTCATTAAATAAAGGATGGTGATAATAACTTGCATTGGGTTCCATGCTGTTCAGCAGAGTTCTTCAACTCTAGTTAATCAGATTCAAAACCAAAGAATCAATAAATAACACTTGCATTTATGTGGCACCTTTCCCAGTCTCAGCATATCCCAAATCCCTCACAGACAACGAAGTACCTTTGAAGCTCTGTTGCATTGTCTTCAATGTCATGTGGAGGTGGTGATGTTGGACTGGGGGGGACAAAGTCAGATGTCATACAACACCAGGTTATAGTCCAACAGGTTTGTTTGGAATCGTAAGCAAGCTGAAGTGTCATTCACCTGACAAAAGAGCAGCGCTCTGAAAGCTTGTGATTTTAAATAAGCCTGTTTGACTCTAACCTGGTGTTGTGTGATTTTTAACTTTGTCTTAAATGTGACAGCACATTAATGCACAGTTAAGCTCCCACAAGCATCAAAAGGTAATAACTATATTATCCAGGTTGTTTTTAGTGATATTGGTTCAGGGATGCATTTCTTATCAGAATCATACTCCTGTCTGAATAGCCCCACAGTCAGCTGTTAGTCCATTTGAACAATGGAAGGTCCTGTCCAAAGAGCCTTGCTGAGTTGCTGCGATGTTAGTTCATACATTAGACACTGCTGCTACTGTGATCAGCAGTGCAGGGAGTGAATGTTGAAGATTGTGGATGTGGTGCCAATTCAGTGGGCTGATTCGTCCTGGATGGTGTCGAGCTTCTTGAATGTTGTTGGAGCTGCACCCATCCAGGCAGGTGGGGAGTATTCCATCACCCTCCTGACTTGTGCCTTCTGGCAGAAGATGGTTTCTGTTTTTACACTGATTTGTTGAGCTACCTCATCATCCTCCATTAGTTAGGAGTTTAATGATTCACTGCTGTCATAATGGGAAGAGGCAAAACTGAAGATATTGATCTGATCCAATGGTTATGGAGTTATTTCTCATTGTTTATTGCTTGTTATTGCAGGAGTTTGGCATACTTTGCAGCTTCACTAGGTTGATACATCATTTTCATGTTTGCATTCTCTTTGCTATTCCTCATTGAGACAGTGTTGTTTCCTCCATCCCCTGTCTTGATGGTCGTGGTAGAGTGGGGAATATGTGGCACCACAAGGTTACCAATTGTGTCTGAACATAATTCTGCTGATGGCCCACAGAGGCCATGAGATCTATTCTGAGTCTACCCATTTATCATGGCACATTGTACAATTATAATCAAGATTTCATTAATGACAGGATTGGAAAGGAAATCTTGTTGAATTGTTTAAAAGTGGATATACAAGGGAACTGGAGAGAAAGCAGGAAATGGGGATCATGTAAAATCAGCCCCTTCTCATTCAGAGAGATTGGAACCATAAAAGGACAGCACCTTCCAAACCCATGACCATTTCCATCCAGGAGGTCAGCAGGTACATGGGAATACCGCGTCCCGCCCCCACAAGTTTCCCTCCAAGTCACTCACCATCCTGACTTGGAAATATATCGCCATTACCTTAAGTGTCGTTGGGTCAAAATCCTGGAATTCCTTCCCTAAGGGTATTGTGCGTGTACCTACCTCACATGGACTGCAGCGGTTCAAGAAGACAGCTCACCCCCCACCTTCTCAAGGGACAGGTAATAAATACTGGCCCAGCCAGCGATGCCCATGACTCATCAGTGAATAAAACATTGATTGGCGCCTTCCTGATGTAAGGATTTCTAAGCCACGTAAGAGCTTCCTAGCTTATAAAAGTATATTAAAAGTTATCTTAGTGACAAATAGTGGCAGTTTGTCACAAATATAAATTTGAAATGTAAAGATGTCAGGAGATGCTCCCTGTCCATTAGAGAGAATTCCATGTGTATTGAAGAATGTTGAACATACTGATATGTTGCTCTGGTCAGGGGTTTTCCTGAGGCTGTGTAGGCTGGAGCTGGGGTATAGATATTCATTAACACGCTGAACCATCCTCCTTGGAGTATGCGTCCAGTTCCCATCGACGATCTCTTCAGTATCACTTGGAAGCAAATAATTGGAAACTAGAACAGGACCAATGGGTTCAGTAGGTTTCTGATTCCCTGATTAATGTGCATCAGCAGACTCATCCTCTGTGTTAAACATTGCATTGAAATCTCCAAAGCTTAAACGTCCCCATAAATCTGCAGCTGCAGCATTCCCTGATGTTTGATTTGTCTGCTCCATCAGCTCAGGAATATCCTCCCTAAACCTCTTTGCTTCTCTACCTCTCTCTCTCTCACTTAAAATCACTGACTGAAAATGACCAGTTTCACACATACTTAGCTCAAATGTCCTGATACATAACACTGTGGCTTGCTACAATATTTTACTCAGTAGACCATCTTGTGAAACAGCATGTGACATTGTTAAAGGTGCTACAAAAATGCAAGTGAGTATTTGGTCCTCGCATTTGGTGAGGTGGGTCTAGAGTTTGTGTATCTAACACTGTATTCGCAGAATCTGCCACTCTCTGTCCTTATGTAGTGCATTCCTTGTTCTGTCAGATTTCCAGAACTGGCTCTACTCATTACAGTTAGCCCAAAGATAACCAACTACAGGAGCTGGCAGCAAGGTAGGCAGTGAATTATTTGTCCTGCACATTATTGCTTTGCCCATGGATATGAAATATGTGCTGGAACATTTGTGCCTCAATTTGATGCCAGAGTTTGATACAATAGATTTTCTGGTCTTGTGCTGTTACTGTTTTTGTCTGGGAGCTTAGTGTGGTTCAGTAGATTGTATTTGATTTCACGAGTCATTACGTGTGCAACATGAAACAAGGTCCCCTTTCAGACAACTATTTGTTCCAAATTTTCAACATGAAATGTGACGGGTTTTCACGACAAATATTTGCTGAAAACGTTCCGCGTTGTCTATGGTTGCTACTTTGGGTTTTTTGTTTTGGATCCATTCTTGCCTTTATCTCCCAGAGGAATCCTGTTCCCTCCTGGTGTTGTCTGTGCTGCCTGGATTGCGCAGTGCAGGAGGGAAGGAGGAGGGGAGGTGAGGGGAAGGGAGCTGTGGTCGGGAGAATGGGGCGGGAGTGGGGAGGGGGCATGGGCAAGGGGAAAGGAAATGGAAAAATGATTCCGTCATGAAAGCGTGTGTAATGCCGCCAATCCGCCCCAACTCCCTCAGCACCTCCAGAGGTCAGACTGCAGTCAAAGCCTTGGATTGGTAGGCCTTCCTGATGATGCAGTGTATGGCGAAACGCACAGACTTAAGAAGCATCTGCTCAGCAAGGTCTGAAGCCAGGAGGTTGTCTGGGGGATAGTGTCTGTTCTGGTTGGCTCCGTGAACCATCATTGTCTGATCACAGTGGCCACTTGTTCACTCACATCCACCAGGACTCCAATTAATGTAGACCCAAGCTGCTAGTTACACTATAGCATCTTTTGTGTGTTTTGACAAGGAGATAATCTTTATTCCAGATTACGCTGAAATACAACAACGAAAGGAATTTGTCTGCATCACCAACTGGCAATAGGATCAGCTTTTGCGCAGCCTTGAGTCTTCTTTTCTCCAATGGTCGCACAATTCCCAGCTCTATTTTCAGAGCTGAAACTGGGCGCCTCCAAGCCTATTCAATGCTGACTCTGAGACAATGGGCACTGCCAATTTCGGGCAGTTTGCATCCTGGCTTTACCTCTCTGGCCCAGAACCCCAACTCTTGCTTGGGTGTGTTTCTGCTAGTGTTACCTCCCAATGCAGCACTCTCCCCATTGGTCAGTTGGTCACCCACTGTGTCCATGGATTGGAAGGTTAACAGTCTGAACGTAGTGCAGCAACCTCTCCCCCTTCTTCAAAAACTATTCCAAACATTCTGTATTTTTTAAAAAATGCCTTGCTGATTATTTTCCAAGATTTGCATTCAGTCGTGTCCAATAGAATTCCTCTAGCAGCTCCTGGATTAATTTTGGAGATCTGGTAACATTACCAGGGATTGAAAAAAATTCAGAGTATGGCAGCTTGAGACAGGATAAAGACAGAGTGAAAAAAGTTTCTAAAAAATACAAAAGAATTGCGGATGCTGGAAATCAGAAATAGAAACAGAAATTGCTGGAAATATTCAGCAGGTCTAGCAGCGTCTGTGGAGAAAAAGCAGAGTTCATGTTTCGGGGTCCTTCCTCAGAACGTTAACTTTGTTTCTCTCTCTACAGATGCTGCCAGAACTGCTGAGTTTTCCAGCAATTTCTGTTTTTGTTTCTGAAAATGGTTTAATCCCATTTGATCCCAGGTGTGGATAGTTGAAGGAGGTTATCCAACTACTGCATACCCCTGTGCGATTTCTCAATTAGAAGTTTGAAAGGTGACTACAACTGAGCTACAAGGATAAGGTTGGTGGATACATGAACCCCTGCAAGTTCCCCCCTGAGCCACTCACCATCCTGATCTGGAAAAATATCACCGTTCGTTTACTGTCACTGGTTCAAAATCCTGGAATTCCCTCCTTAAGGGCATTGTGGGTAAACTCACAGCAGGCGGACTGCAGTGGTTCAGGAAAGCAGCTCACCCCCACCTTTTCCAGGGGGCGACTAGGGACCAGTAATAAATGCTGACCCAGCCAGTGACACCCTCATCCTGTGAATGAATAAAAAGTAAGCAGTGCCTGAGTTGCAAACGGATCCGTCCCTGAGTGCCCAGGGATTTGTAAACAAGTTGGAAAACAATACAGGAAAATATAAAGCTGCATTCAAAAATACAGGAAATGTTTGTTTGTTAGATCTTTAAAATTGCAACCCTGTTTGTAAGTATTAGCATTTGTAGCTACAGATGTTCATAATTCAAGCACCCCTTGCACTCGTGGCACAAACTTTGTGCAAACTACTTCCATTTTCCTCCTATTTATAATTCTAAAACTATTAGATTTGGAAATACTACGAGACCAATGGCACTGCTATTACCCAGTCAGAAACAAAGAACATCTTCATTGCAATGGGGAGGAGTAATTGTTGGGGAGGGACCTCTCATGGTGCAGTGTTTGTGTCCCTACTCCTGGACCAGGAGCCTTGAGTTCAAGACCCACCTGCTCCATGGATCTGTAATAACATCTCTGAACAGGTCCTTTGGAAAATACCTGAGAGGGAATATTGCACCAAGATTGGTGTGCTACGTGACTCATGATAGAGCAGGAGAAAGTGAGGACTGCAGATATCTGGAGATCAGAGTCAAGAATGTGTTGCTGGAAAAGCACAGCAGGTCAGGCAGCATCCGAGGAGCAGGAGAATCGACATTTCGGGCATAAGCCTTTCATCAGGAATGAGGCTTGTGGGCCGGGAGGCTGAGAGATAAATGGAAGGGGTTGTGCTGGGGGTGGGGGTGGGTGGTGGAAGGTAGCTGAGACTGCGATATGGAGGTGGGGGTAATGGTAATAGGTTGGAGAGGAGGGTGGAGCGGAGAGGTGGGGAGGAAGATGGACAGGTAGGTCAGGTCATGAGGATGGTGCTGAGTTGGAAGGTTGGATCTGGGATAAGGTGGAGGGAAGGGAGATGAGAAAACTGTTGAAGTTCACATTCATCCTGTGCGGTTGGAGGGTCCCAAGGTGGAAAATGAGGAGTGAGAGGGAGGACATGCAGGTGCTGGGCCTCCTCCATCGCCAACCCCCAACCACCCAAAGCCTGGAGGAGGAGCGCCTCATTGTCCGCCTTGGGACCCTCCAACCATACAGCATTAATGTGGACTTGAACAGTTCTCTCATTTCCCCTGCCCCCATCTTAGACCAGATCCATCCTTCCAACTCAGCACCACACTCATGACCTGTCCGACCTTCCATCTTCCTTCCCACCTCTCCGCTCCACCCTCCTCTCTGAGTTATCACTATTACCCCCATCTCCATCGACCTATCGCACTCTCAGCTACCTTCACCCCCCCCTCCCACTTATCTCTCAGACCCCCAGCCCACAAGCCTCATTGGCTTATGCCCGAAACGTTGATTCTCCTGCTCCTCAGATGCTGCGTGACCTGCTGTGCTTTTCCAGCACCATACTGTCAACTGATGATAGAGCAGGGGTACTCATAACCAAAATTGTCAACTGTTAGCAACACAAAGTTATCAATGGGGGTAGGGCAATGAACCCTAAATCAGTGGAGGTGAGGAATCCACTATAAAAGCAAGCTTTTACCAGACCATGGGATTACTTTCCTCACTGGTGGTCTAATTTGAGGGTCACCACACCTCACTGAGGAGCATTCCTCACAGTAACCTCTGCTGGATCAAGAATTGATCCCTGTTTCAGTTAACACCACTCTGCATTGTAAACTAGCCAACCAGTTAACTGGATTAACCTAGCCCACTCAACAGATGTGCTGAATAACTGGCCAGAATCACAGCTCAAATCTCAGAACAATGACAGAAAATAGATAATAAAATTCCAGTCCAATGTGCCTGATGGTCCTGTGAAAGCGTTCTCCGATTAGTGGAATGCCATGCCCGCTTGCCCCAGATCCCTGCCATTGATGTTCCCCCATTCAATTATTGGAAAGTTATTATTAAACCTGTTTCCATTTCTCTTTTCAGCCCACACATTGCAGCTCAGAACAGGCCAGTCTTTTGAACGACTTGTGCCGTAGTTGAGTGTTATACCCCGAGGGGAGTCTCAGACAAGTTCTGTTTATGTTTGCGTTGCCCTGGGTAAGAGTTGAACCTGGGAGAATGCGATTAATGGATTTCTTTCAGGTTAAGTGGGGGACGGTCAGTGAGCTCTGTGATGTGTCGCTGACCTAGCAGGGAATCCTGTTTCATAGTTTACCCAGTGGTCTGGTCCAGCAGCAAAGATACGTCTCACTAACAGTCATTTGCTGTTCACTAATCTTCATCAAATCACTACCTTCCAGCCAAAGACTAGCCCATTTGGGAGGGTCTGAGAATGGACTGAATTTAAAAAAAATAGAGTAGGTTACCTCTTTGCCCCTGGGGAGTCCATGTACAAACAATACGTTTTGTTGTTGAAAACATTTCAGACCTCCAGAAAAGCTCACACCCAGCTAGCCCCCTCCCCACCTGTGTCCACCCTCCCACCTCCCACATATCCTCCGGCAGAAATATTTAATAGGTTTAGGTGCAAATGATGAATGAAAGCCACCCCCTCCTCCACCTCCTTCATCAATCATTATCAGAGGACTGATTGCCTGGAGCTGCCTGTATCAGTAAGAGATGAGCTGAGGCAAAGTTGTAAAGGTGTCAGCTTCCACTTCTTTCTTTAATTCCTTCAAATATCACGGGATTTTTTTTTTTAAATCGCCCTTTCTCACTCGGAGGCGTTGCCCTCCTGCTGCTTGTGCCTTTTGATGGCAGCTCCCCTCTGGAACCCAACACAAACTGACCGTTTGTCTACTATAGGTCCTGCCTTCTGGCTGTGTTTGCCAAACTGGCAACGCTCTGGTTGAATTTCTCACCCTTGTGCCCGATCTCTGTGACTTACTCCTGACAGACAATCCTCTGAGATCTTTGTTTTTCTCCAGTTCAGCCTTTTGTGCCTCCCTGGTTTTCCTTAACCCTCGTTAGACCATCGGTCCTTCACCTGCCTGGGTCGTAAGCTTGGGAACTCCCTCCCATCAGTCCATCTCTCTCCTCCTGAAAATCTTCCCCTTAATTCAGTTAAAAATCACACAACACCAGGTTATTGCCCAACAGATTTAATTAGAAGCACTAGCTTTCGGAGCGCTGCTCCTTCGTCGGGTGGTTGTAGAGTATAAGATTGTAAGATACAGAATTTATAGCAAAAGTTTACAGTGTGATGTAACTGAAATTATATATTGAAAAAGACCTGGATTGTTTGGAGCGGCACTCCGAAAGCTAGTGCTTCTAATTAAACCTGTTGGACTATAACCTGGTGTTGTGTGATTTTTAACTTTGTCCACCCCAGTCCAACACACGCATCTCCAAATCATGACCCCTTCATTCAAGCCCCTTGCTACCCTAATATCTCCTTATGTGCCTTGGGGTATCAAATTTTGTTTGATAATTGCCCTGGGGAGTGCCTTGAGTTGTTTTATTATATTAACAGCACTATGTAAACTCAATATATTGTTGTTGTAAATACTTTGAACATCTCAACTAGATTGCAGTGTATAACTCAATCTCAGGTACCTGCTTTTCTATATAAACCATCTGAATCCCATGACAAGATGAAAATTCATCTCTGCGTTGTTCATACCTTCTCTAATCCTTCCACAGTGAATCAATCCCTCTTAAAACTGAAAGCTGCTTTAGATGTTCTAATTATTCAACATATATTCCTAATTTAATTTAAATTGTTGGGTAAGTCAACCATTTGGACAATCAAAATCCTTCGAATAATAGGGATTGACTGACCTGGTGAAGGAGCAGTGCTCCGAAAGCTAGTGCTTCCAAATAAAACTGTTGGACTATAACCTGGTGTTGTGTGATTTTTAACTTTGTACACCCCAGTCAAGATCAGGCTAATTTTGAGTGAGATCAGGTCCTAACTCAGAGGTTAGAGGAACTCTCTATTCTCTGTTACCTGGAGAGACCTAGGGTATTCATGACAGCGAACAATATATCTTTATTTACTAGTGATCTGTGAATAATGTGGGTAAATGGCACTGAGGTAGGTGATCAGCCATGACCTGAAATAATAGCAACTTGAGAGACCGAATGGCCTTGTAATAATAGAAGTGTTGATTTGTTGCTATAATACATGTGACCTTTCTTACCTTTCAGATTAACACCTTTCTTTGATAATCCTCATCTCGCCCTGGCTTCACCTGTCCCTATTGCTGTTAAGGGTAACACGTTGGCTCAGTGGTTATAACGGCTCCCTCACTGCACCAGGGTCCCAGGTTCGATTCCAGCCTTGGGCGACTCTATGTGGAGTTTGCACGTTCTCCCAGTGTCTGCGTGGGTTTCCTCCCACAATCCAAAGATGTGCAGGTTAGGTGGATTGGTTATGCTAAATTGCCACGTAGTGTCCAGGGCTGTGTTGGCTGAGTGGATTAGCCATGGTGAATGTGGGGTTATGGGGATAGTGGGGTGCTATTCAGAGGGTCAGTGCAGCTGAATGGCCTCTTCCATAAACTCTTCTAAACTACAGCATCTCTGTGTTCCTATTGATCATTGCTCCATTGCCCCTAGTTTCTAGAATTCCCTCTGTCTGAGCATCTCTCTCTCTCTCTTTTAACAATCTCCCCTAAATCTACTTTTGACTAAGCTTTGCTCACCTCTCTCTGTGTCTGGGTGTTAAGTACTTGCCACTGGGTAAAAATGTGACATCAGTGCAACTGGTTGTTTTTAGCTGTGAGAGCTGGGATGCTTTTTGCTCAGCTCTCTGTAACACAGACTCAATATCAGACAATAAGGACACATTCAGCTCAGCAGCATTCAGGATAAAAACCTGTTTAACTCAATAAAGCCCTCTTTGCCAATTATTAGACATGTATAGTAATTCATTGTGATGTGTACTTATGAAAATACAGTAAAATGTGTATAAATCACCATAATTAATGTAGTGACATTTTATTTACATAAATTTTTAAAAATGAAATTATGCATCCAAATTTAAGATAAATTTCATGTTTCGTTCCAATCACGGCTTCTCGATTTCCTGAGTGGTTACGAGACATTGCCTTAATCCAAGGATGTAACACCGAGGAGGAAGCAGTCCTTGCTGCTGCTGATGGGACCCAGAATGCCGTTCCTGCCAAGCTGCCTCATCATTGCCAATATTCCAACCACCACCATAGCCCCGAGACTCTCCCAACCCAGAAGGACCTGGGGCCCTACCTCAACTTCCAAGAACTGCTTGACCATCCAAATTAACTCCCCCTTGGACCGAGGGATCATTCACTCCACTGTTCACACCAAAGGAAAAGAACAGGCCCCGATTCGTCGACACAGGAGTCATTCCTCAGGCCATGGCCATGAGGATCCTGCACTCGACATCTCCCCACAACCTCTCCATCACCACCTCAGCCACACAAGGAGGAAATTTGATCCAAAGTCAAATGAAGAAAAATAAAATAAGAAAGAAGGATGTGGTCAGCCATGTGAGAGGGAGTGGATGGGCCAGGAGCCCAAACACAGCCTACCCTGTCCCCTCCACCATCTTGAAAACAACATGTTGAATCTCCAAGCTAATGGCAGAGAGACAGAGGCTGAGTGGAATAGTCCAAGCTTCAGGTTAGTGCGTTGCAGGGAGGGAGGTTAAGAATTAAATCCCACTAGGACTGCTGGGAGAACTTAAATTCTAGTAATAAAATCTGGAATTGAAAGCTATTCTCAGTAATGGAGACATGGAATTATTGTTTATACTTTAAAAATCTGGTTCACTAAGGTCCCTTAAGGAAGGAAATCTGCTGTCCTTAGCTGGTCTGTCCTGTGTAGGACTCCAGATCCACAGCAATGGGGTTAACTCTTAACTGTCTTCTGAAATGACCCTAACAACCTTTGGTGCATGTATGGAATGAGCTGCCAGACGAAGTGGTGGAGGCAATTACATCATTTATAGAGTTTTGGAGATGTACAGCACAGAAACAGACCCTTTGGTCCAACTTGTCCATGCCGACCAGATATCCTAAATTAATCTAGTCCCATTTGCCAGCAGTTGGCCCTCTAAACCCTTCCCATTCACATACCTATCCAGATGCCTTTTAAATGTTGCAATTGTACCAGTGTCCACCATTTTCACTGGCAGCTCATTCCATACACACACCACCCTCTGCATGAAAAAGTTGCTCCTTAGCTCCCTTTTATATCTTTCCCCTCTCACCTTAAACCTATGTCCCTCTAGTTTTGGATTTCCCTACCCGACGAAAAAGACCTTGTCCATTCACCCTATCCATGCCCCTCATGATTTTATAAACCTCTGTAAGGTCACCCCTCAGCCTCCGACGCTCCAGGGAAAACAGCCCCAGTCTATTCAACCTCTCCCTGTAGCTCAAATCCTCCAACCCGGGCAACATCCTTTTAAATCTTTTCTGAACCCTTTCAAGTTTCACAACATCTTTCCTATGGAAACCAGAATTGAACACAGTATTCCAAAAGTGGCCTAACCAATGTCCTGTACAGCCACAACATGTCCTCCCAACTCCTACACTCAATGCACTGACCAATGAGAGCAAGCATACCAAATGCCTTATTCACCACCCTGTCCACCTGCAACTCCACCTTCAAGGAACCAAGTACAACATTTAAAAAGCACCTGGATGATTATATGCTTAGGAAGGGTTTAGAGGGATATGGGCCCATTGCTGGCAAGTGGGGCTAGGTCAGATTGAGATGACCAGTTGGTGCAGTCAAGTTTGGACCAAAGGATCTGTTTCCATGCTGTTTGACTCGATGCCGTTACGTTCCTGAACAGTGAGGGATGCACAATAACTGTTGGCCTAGACAGTGATACATACTTCCCATGAAAGAATAAAAGCTTTTTCTGATCATTGCATTATTCATTGTTTAATTTTTATCCTGTTGTACCGAACCTGCAATGATATCTTGCAAGCTTTATGTTTAGGCCTCTTTTAGTGCAATGGTAGTGCTCCTACCTGTGAGCTCGAAGGCCCTGTTTCAGGTCCGACCTCCTGTAGAGGATGTGATAACATATCTAAACAGATTGATTAGGAAATTAAATGCATCCCAATCTGTAAGCTCTATTGTACGGGCTCCTGTGGTGCAGTGGTAGTGTTCCTATCTCTGAGCCAGATGGTTCAGGTCCCACCTGCTACAGATGGGTGTGAAAAGATCTGTACTTGCAATCTTCAAACCCTTTTAATCTTCTGATGTGAAGTTTAGCTCCCAGTTAAACCATGCAACCAGAGAGTGATTTGGTTCTGGTGCGAATCAATGCACTTACGATGGAGAGAAACATTCTCCAGATTCATATCGTTAAACAAAATAATGACTAGGTACACCGACCACCAGAAAGCTCCCTGTAATTAGTGTTAATATCTGACCTGAGATGCAATGAGTAACCAATTGCTTGGCCACCCAAACTAGCTGCTTTTTTCTCAATCTACCAGCTACAGGTTTTGGTGATGGGGTGTGGATCTGAGTTACTCAGAGCCAATTGTCCATTTGTGGGATGTGGGTGTCACTGGCTGGGCCAGGATTTATTACCCATCCCTAGTTGCCCTTGAAAAGGTGGAAGTGAGCTGCCTCCTTGAACCTCTGCAGTCCTCATGCTGTGGATTGACCCACAATGCCTTCGGGAGGGGATTCCAGGATTTTGACCCAACAACAGTGAAGGAACAGTGATATATTTCCAAGTGGGGATGGTGAGTGACTTGGAGGGGAAATTGCAAGGGGTGATGTACCCATGTATCTGATGCCGTTGTCCTTCTAGATGGTTGTGGTCATGGGTTTGAATGGATTTGAATGATGCCATTGAAGGAGTCTTGGTGAGTTGTATGATGTGCATTTTTACTTATCAATGTTTCAGCCCAAACCTGGGTATGGTCCAGGTCTTACTATATTTGAACTTGACTGCTTCAGTATCTGACGAGTTGTGAATGGTGCTGAACATTGTGCAATCATTGATGAACATTTCCACTTCCTACCTTATGATGGAGAGAAGATCATATTCAAGACCTTGTATTTCTCACTAAGATCACCACCATCTCCTCAAGTGCAAGGTTAGATATCATGGAACACAGGGAGAACTAGCCATTTGGATACAGAACTGATTCAAAGGTAGAAGACAGAGGATAGTAGTGGATAGTTGTTTTTCAGACTGGACACTTGTGACCAATGGAGTGCCACAAGGATCGGTGCTGAGCCCATTACCTTTCATCATTTATATAAATTATTTGGATATGAACTTAGGAGGTACAGTTAATAAGTTTGCAGATGACACCAAAATTGGAGGTGTAGTGGACAGTGAAAAGGTTACCTCAGATTACAATGAGATCTTGATCAGATGGGCCAAGGGGCTGAGAAGTGGCAGATGGAGTTTAATTTAAATACGAGGTGTTGCATTGTGGGAAAACAAATCTTAACAGGACATATACACTTAAGAGTGTAGCTGAACAAGACTTTGGAGTGCAGGTTCATAGCTCCTTGAAAGTGGAGTTGCAGGTAGATAGGATAGTAAAGAAGGCGTTTGGTATGCTTTCCTTTATTGGTCAGAGTATTGAGTATAGGAGTTGGGAGGTCATGTTGCGGCTGTACAGATGTTGGTTAGGCCACTTTTGGAATATTGCATGTAATTCTGGTCTCCTTTCTATTGGAAGGATGTTGTGAAACTTGAAAGGGTTCAGAAAAAAAATTACAAGGATGTTGCCAGAGTTGATTTTTAGCCAGGGTTGGAGGATTTGAGCTGTAGGGAGAGGCTGAATAGGCTGGGGCGGTTTTCCCTGGAGCGTCGGAGGCTGAGGGGTGACTTTATAGAGGTTTATGAAATCATGAGAGGCATGGATAGGGTAAATAGACAAGGTGTGTTCCCTCAGATGGGGGAGTCCAGAACTGGAGGGCATAGGTTTAGGGTGAGAGAGAAAAGATATGAAGAGACCTAAGAGGCAACTTTTTCATGCAGAGGGTGGTGTGTGTATGGAATAAACTGCCAGAGGAAGTGGTGGAGGCTAGTACAATTACAACATTTAAAAAGCTTCTGGATGAGCGGGTTTGAAGGGATATGGGCCGGGTGCTGGCAAGTGGGACTAGATTAGGTTGGGATATCTGGTAGGCATGGACGGGTGGGACCGAAGGGTCTGTGATTGTGCTATACATCTCTATGACTCTAAGAGCAATTAGGGATAGGTAAGAAAAATCTTGGCTCAGTCCTTGATGTCCACATCCCCTAAAATAATTAAGGAAAGAAAATATGATGGTCCTAATGCTTTAAGCATTGTATTTTGTCCTGGTTGGGACAGAAGTACCAATTGGTCTGCTCCAAAGCCAATAAAGTAAACAGCTTGTGAAGCCTTGAGGTTTTTTAAAAGTTGGAACAATAGAAGCAGCCTGAATGGGTTGGGTCACACTCCCACAGGACCAGGATTTTTAGTTTTAACTTTCAGCAGTTGCTGGGGTCTTGAAGCTGGATGTGGAAGCTCTTATTCCTCTCTCAGTTACAGCGAAAAACTGGGGTTCCCTTCCTGCTGCTGGAATTGTATGTGAGACAATCTACTGAATTTGCCTTTGCCAAGGGTGTGTTTATGGACTGTTACTATATTGGAACAGTTAAGTAGTAGTAGTTAATACACATTATTTTATTAAGCATTTTGATAGTTAAGTTAATTCTTATCTTTTTTATTTTGTCTGTATTTTAATTATAGTGTACGAATAAGGAACACAATGTCTTACACTTACCTTTAAAATAAGAAAAAGTTTGGGTCTAGACTACCTTCTTATTATATTTTGAGGGGGTTTGGTCTGGTCCATAACAATGTTGTTACATTATGTACCATGAATCAAAGATGTGGATTGTTAACCTGGAGAATGTGAGCTGAAATCCTCCCATGTTGAATTTAATTCAAAAAGAGCAACTGTCAGAAAAGCCTAACTTGTTCCTTAATGTTTCTTAGGAAGACAGAGAT
Source organism: Chiloscyllium plagiosum (assembly GCF_037043375.1). Classification (NCBI taxonomy): domain Eukaryota; kingdom Metazoa; phylum Chordata; class Chondrichthyes; order Orectolobiformes; family Hemiscylliidae; genus Chiloscyllium; species Chiloscyllium plagiosum. The sequence continues at coordinate 5,762,250 of NW_028270164.1, forward strand.
AAGAGACCATTCAACCTGATGAACCTCTCCCACTATTGGATTTGATCATTGCTGATCAAAGACTTGCCTTGCAGTCACCCTAACCCCATAACCCTGCGCATCACTGGGAATCAGAAATCTATCAGTTGCTACCTCAAACACACTTAAATCTGAGCTTCCCCAGCTCTCTAGGGTAGACAATTCAAAAGGTTCACAACCTTCTGGATCTAAGTGGCATCCCCCTCATTTTTAAATTCTGCCCCTGGTTCTAGACTCCCCAACTGGGGTGGGGGAGGGGAAAAGATCTGACTGTGACTGTCCCTTTATTTGTAGGTTTGGGAATGAAAGCTGCTGTATTTACTTGGTCAGGATTCGATGCTGAGTGTAAGACCCAACTAGAGAGGTTGACCTTTCCTTGCCCCAAGCAAAGTAACCACCCATCGGTTTGTAAAGGAACGGCAAGTCAATCCATCTCCATTCCATCCCGGGAATGAGGAAAAATGACAACATCTCTCACTTTGCAATAAATGCTTGAGGGGATCTTGGCCACTAATGTCAGTGGAAAATGTGATCCAAATATTCAGAAGAAGGCATGAGAAAATAGCAAAGAAAAAGAGAGAAATGACCTGATAATGATTATGAATGAAGGATTTCAATGTCTGGGCTGCTACTGTTTGTGGATTATCTTGCTCTGTGTTATCTTGACTGAATGCCAGAAGCCCAGTCATTTGAAATGCTTCAGCCTGAAAGCTTTGACCCTCTGACAGTGCTGATAGAGAGAGTCAAGCAGAGTCATGGAGCTCAGTACGGAGCAAGGCATATACCTCCTGGGCAGCAGAGAGGGAGAAGGTATTTGAGAATCTACTGCATCCATGCAAAGACCTCCTCACATTATAATCTCACCACCCACTGACACACAATCCCAGAGCAATGAACTAGGGCATTGGCAGGATCGGCCTATCGCCCACTGGATTCCAGCCACATCCTCCATCTTTCATGCAACCTGTCAGCCTGAGCTGCCCTTTTCACTTGTTTTCCTGTTAGGATGAAACCATCGCCCTTTTGGTCATCTAACCAGCCCACCCTCACCCCATCACTCACCTTTCACTGTCCTTCCCCTTCATCTCACCTGTTCTCTGGCTCTGCACTAATTTACAAACAATTCCCTTTCCATTTCTAATCCTGGCTGTTTGGGAATCTAAACCCTGATATATGCTCCCACGGATGCTGTCTGACCTGCATTGTTCTACTTAAAAATAGGGAGACAACTGTCATAGTCATCGAGACATACGGCACAGAAACAGACCCTTCGATCCAACCAGCCTGTGCCGAACATAATCCTAAACTAAACTAGTCCCACCGGTTTGCTCCTGGCCAAACCTTTCTTAATCATGTATCTATCCAAATGTCTCTTAAACATTGTAATTGTACCCACATCCACCACTTCCTCAGGAAGCTCATTCCACATGCAAACCACCCTCTGTGCAAAAGGTTTGCCCCTGATGTCGTTTTTAAATCTTTCTCCTCTCATATTAAAAATGTGTCCCCTCATTTTGAAATCCCCCATCCTAGGTAAAAGACACCAACCATTAACCCTATCAATACCCCTCATGATTTTATAAGCCTCTATGAGGTCACCTCTCAACATTCTACACTCCAGTGAAAAATGTCCAGCCTTTCTTTATAACTGAAACCTTCCATACGTGGTAAATCTCTTCTGAATCTTCTCTAGCTTAATAGTATCCTTCTTACAATAGGGTGACCAGAACGCGACACAGTATTCCAGAGGAGACCTCACCAACCATTACTGCATGGACCGTCTTCCAACCTCGTGAACTGCCCTATAGTACCCCTCCGTCCATCTCTCCCTCAACAATACATCATTTACTCTGCTTGTGCACTTTACTTCAGCAATCCATGTTGAAGTGGAATTTACTTCCTCACACCTCTTTGTGTAAGGGACTCTGTATTGGAAGAGATGGGGTTTATTTAAGGGACGCTGTATTGAATGAGATGCCCGCCCACTCCCCGGTTTATCAGTGCCCACTCTGTGCTGGAGTCACCCACAAGTAGGAAACTTTCTTCACATCCACATTGTCACGGCCTGTTTATAATTTTGAAGATTTTAATCATTGGGTTTGTTGAGCTGTTCCAGGTGTGAAAAGACCCAAATTATTTGCACCCTTTCAACTTAATTCATCCTTGCCCCAATTGTTTTTCTGTATTTTCTGATGTAGAATGAAGATGATTTATAGTATAATTCCTATCAGACTGAATGATAGAAAGCTCACTCCCAGATGCCACCTGGCTGGAAAATGATTTTTATCGTTTCCCTGCCAAGTTTGAGGCATTATCCAAAGTGTAGGAGATAAGTGTTTTCTTTTTGATACCAAGATGTGAATTCAGCTCTGACTGATGTGATGAATCTCCCTTCTTGGACGATTGTAAAGTTGTGTATGAGATGAGGTTCCCAATGTTTGAATGAGTTACTATGAGCTGAGGAAACAAGATGTTCAGATTGGTTCTCTCACACTGGTCAAACAGAAAGTTGTGGTACGTAACTCTGTGTCACTCTCAGTGCAGTGCTGAGGGAGTGCCACACTGTCAGAGATGTTGTCTTTCAGATGAGATGTTAAAATGAGGCCCAGCCTGTCCCCTCAGATCTTTTGATTAACAGCAGCTGAAGTCTTCACTGATATTTATGTCTTAGTCAATATGTAGAAGATGATTATCTGGGTAATATATCAGTTATTGGAGTTTGTGTGTTATTTACGACACTACATCATGGTAGGGACTTACATAAAAAGCAGAAACCATACAGACACCTTCAGCCCAATGGGGAGTCATTTATATTGACAAATCTAATATCCATTTGACCTTCACCAGCATATACCCCTGGCATCATTCCTAATCAGAATCTCATTAAATACTCAGCACCAACTCAGCATTCTCTAAATAAACAAAATCTGATCCAGAAAGAGCCCCCAATACAGAGTACCTTAGAAAACCCTCCAGCTCCTCCAATACAGAGTCCCTTAGATAAACCCCATCTCCTCCAATATAGAGTCCCTTAAGTAAACCTCAACTCCCCCAATACAGAGCCTCTTAAATAAACCCCATCTCCTCCAATATAGAGTCCCTTAAGTAAACCTCAACTCCCCCAATACAGAGCCTCTTAAATAAACCCCATCTCCTCTAATACAGAGTTCCTTAAATATATCCCATCTCCCCCAATACATAACTTCTTAAATAAACCCCATCTCCCCCAATACGGAATCCCTTAAATAAGATTTTACCGAAGATCTTACCTAAGATTTTGTAACCTAAGATAGCACTGTGAATGGCAACAGTGTACACTTGCATTCCTGAACTTGAGTACAAGTGACAATAAAACCTAAATCAAAATTCTGAAGCTCCCCTCTCCCAATACAGAGTCCTTTAAATAAACCTAACATTTCCAAGACAGAGCTGTTTAAACAAACCAATGGCCTCCAGCTTCTCCAGTTCAGTGTAACAGTAAATCAACTGGATATAAAATACCCCAAAAAGAACAGGGGTGTTTGGCCAGATATAAAAATGGAAAATGTTGCAAGTATTTAGATGATCTAGCAGCCTGTTCAAAGAGCATCAACATTTCAGGGCTTTGTTCCCCCTCTGTTCTTTCATTGGATGTGAGCAATACTTTGAATACCTGTCTTTGAGTTGAGTGGCTTCAGTCAACGTCATTGCTGCAGGTCTGGAGTCACATGTAGGCCAGACCAGGTAAGAACATGAATGACCCAGATGAGTTTTTCAACGATTAATGAAAGTTTTATGCTTATCATTATTGAGAATGACTTTCAGTTCCAGATTTATGAATTAAACATAAATCTCACTCACTTTCATGGTGGAGATTTGAATTCACATCCCCATAGTGTAAGCCTGGGTCCACTAGTTATTAGGCTACATTGGCACTACACCAGCACATTTGTTTAAAAATGTTTGAGATGTAATAGGTTTTAGGTGTGTACAGAGGCGAGAAAAGATGGTGAGGGGAGAACAAAGCGAAAATCCTAAATGAAATTTGGAAGGCAGGAGTATTCAAACAACAGAAAGGCATAATGATGAAAGCAAAACATGATAGGAATGGAATTGGCAAAGAAATGAACGATTTTTTTAGAGCAACGCAATAACTAAATCCTACCAACAGCTGCTGTCTGAGAAAATAGGGGAAAGGATTGTGATTATAGGTAAATTATGGTAAATGCTGGAAATCTGAAATTAAAGTATGGAGTAAGTCTGGAAAGTTGGAAAATTCAACGCTGAGTTTCCGTCTCTCAAGCTTCACTTGAACAGTGCAGCGATGGATCGGGGACCGAGAAAGCAGTGTGGGAGCAGGCTAGAGATTTTAAACCTGAGAGCTGAAAGGCAATCGCTCTGTGTTTAATATCCTCAGAGTGCAGCAGATCAGTGGATTCAGCAACTTCACAGAAACAAGGAAGGTAGGTGCAGGAGGAGGCCATTCGGTTGTTCGCCATTCATGGCTGACCGTCCAACTTCGCAGCCTAATCCTGCTTTCCCCCCATAACTCTGCAGCCCGAAGTGCTGTATTTAGTCGCCTCTTGAATACATTCAATGTTTTGGCATCAATTACTTCCCGTGGTAATGAATTCCACAGGCTCACCACCCTCTGGGTGAAGAATATTGCAGCTTCACTTCGAAGGAGTGTTAGAAGTTTTGGAGCGTTACTGTGGGAACCCCTATGTGTCCGAGCTGTGCCAGCTCTTTTGTGGAATATGTGGAAAATTCCTTCTTCCAGTTCTATTCAGCCGTTTCTCATCACCTTGATGATTATATCATTGCCATTTCCTTCTCTTAATCTGATCAGAGTAATTTCAGCAACTTGCTCTTGTTTGACCTTTCTTCCACTTTCATTGTTAAACTCTTCCATCATCTCGTCAACTCCTCTGTGTCCAATTCCGGGGATACCCTGTCAATCAACATCCACTATAAGGCCACTGACTTGCACAGATACTGGGCTGTGTTTTCTCAACCCCACTTTCTGAAAGGACTCAACTCCATTCTCTCATTGTTTCCGTTGTGTCTCATCTGATCTGACAATGCAGATGACTACGTGAAGGTGAGAGAAGGAAGCAAATTAAGAAGCAATAAAATCAGAAATTCCTGTAAAATCTCAGCAAATCTAGCAGCATCTGTGGAGTGAGTCATAGAGCTGTACAGCACAGAAACAGACCCTTTGGTCCAACACATCCATGCTGACCAGATATTGTAAATTGATCTAGTCCCATTTAAGACTATAAGACATAGGAGTGGTAGTAAGGATTTGCCTGCATTTGGCCCATATCCCTCTAAATCCTTCCTATTCATATACCCATCCAAATGCCTTTAAATGTTGCAATTGTACCAGCTTCCACCACTTCCTCTGGCAGCTCATTCCATACACGCATCACCCTCTGCATGAAAAAGTTGCCTCTTAAGTCCCTTTTAAATCTTTTCCCTCTCACCCTAAGCCTATGCCCTCTAGTTTATGGAAAAAAGACCTTGACTATTCACCAAATCCATGCTTCTCATCATGTTATAAACCTCTATAAGGTCACCTCTCAGCCTCCGATGCTCCAGGGAAAACAGCCCCAGCCCTTTCAGCCTCTCCCCATAGCTCAAATCCTCCAACCCTCACAACATCTCTTGAAATCTTTTCTGCACACGTGCAAGTTTAACGTCTTTGCAATAGCAGGGAGACCAGAATTGAATGCAATATTCCAAAAGTGGCCTCACCAATGTCCTGTACAACCACAACATGACTTCCCAAAGAAACAGAGTTAACATTTTGAGTCCACTATGTCTCTTCTTCAGTGCTGAAGAACACCTACCTGTTTGGAAGAAAAGTCATTTTAGACCCAAAACATTAACTCTGTTTCCTCTCCCCAGATGCTTCATACCTGCAGAGTTTCTCCAGCAATTTCTGTTTTTGTTTCAGATCTTCAGCATTTGCAGTACTTCATTTTTATTCAAGTATGAAGCAGCGTTGTTTAAATTATTCAGCGCTTCAGATATGCCTACTCTTTATTTTGACAGAGGTTTCCTCTCCCCATCCCTCCTATCCACTGATAGAGACCTTGGCTCACCTACCCCCTTCTCCTGTACTTCTGTCCTCACTCTTTCTCCTCCCACTGAGAACGTGGCAGTCATTCCTCATTTTTCACTGGCCTCCACATTCACCTCTGTAACCTCCAATGTGATGCCACCACCTACTGCCTCTTCCAGTATTCCAGAAGGATTGTTCCAGCTGCAACACTCTGTCCACCTCTCTATCACCTTCATCATCCACACCCTTTCCCAAACAAGTGCAGAGGACACAAGACTCTTTTAGTACCCCCCTTCTCACTGCCCAAGTCTCCAAATATCCTTCACTAGTGAAACAGTGATTAATGTGTTCATTTTAATCTCTGGTATTTGCTGCTCCTGATGTGGTCTTATCTACACTGGGGAGTCACACACAGACTGGGATGTCATCTTGCAGGATACCTCTGGCAGACTTGTTCTGTCTGCAAGTGTGATCCTGGTCACCTGTCGTTTTCAATGCCCTCTCCCAGTCTGACCTTCCTGTCCTTGCTCTCCAAAGCCCAATGCAATTCAATGTGAGCTCAAAGAACAGCGCCATGAATTTCAATCAGGTACTTTACAAATATCCCAACACAACATTGAGCTCAACAATGTCACCTCGTAACCTGTGATCCTGACTGGCTTTCATACAGAGTTTATTGGTGATTGCACTGTTTCCATTCAAACCTCTTCGAGACATACTTTTTGTTCCTTGTCTCATTCCCAACTCCTTTTACCTCACATTGTCATCCTTTTCTTTATTTTATTTCTCTTGCGTTTCATCCTACAGCACAATCACCGAATGGCACAGAAAGAGACCATTTGGTCCATTCTGCCTGCACTGGCTCTCCAAGTGAACATCATTACTTAGTGCCAATATCCTGATCTTTCCCCATATTCCTGTGCACCATTTCTATCCAAATAATCATCTAATGACCACCTTGAATGTCTTAATTGAACCTGCCTCCACCACATTAATAGATGGTGCATTCCAGACCCTAACAACTCCCTGCGTGAACAACTCTTTCCTCACATCACTGTTGCTTTTTTTTGTAAATCACTTTAAATCTATGCTGTTTTGTTCTTCTTCTTTTTATAACTGGAAGCAACTGTCCACTCTATCTAGCCACTCGTGATTTTGAAAATCTCTATCAAATCTCCCCTCAGCCCACTTCTCTCCAACTTAGTCCCAACTTCCTCAATGTCTCCCTTATAACAGAACTTTCTCATTCCTGGAACCATTCTTGTAAATTGCTTCTGCACTCACTCTCTCTCTCTGTCTCTTTCTGTCTCTCTTTCTCTCTCTCTCCGATGCATTTACATCTTTCCTATAATGAGGAGCCCACAAGTGTACACAATACTCCAGCTGAGGTTTACTTTAAACTCCCAGAGCCTGATGTAGTCACAGACCTGTTGTTCTTACCTCACTATGAAGTATCTCTGCCTCTGTACATGTTCACTCATGTCAGTGTTCTTACAAAAGTGCATTCATCTGAAACGTTCTCCATAGGAGTTAGTGAGGACTGCAGATGCTGGAGATTAGAGCTGAAAAGTGTGGTGCTGGAAAAGCACAGCTGGTCAGGCAGCAGCCGAGGAGCAGGAGAATCGATGTTTTGGGCATAAGCTCCGTAGGAGCTGTCTAACTTGCTGAGTATTTCCACCATTTTCTGTCTTTGTTTTAGATTTTTTAGCATCTGCGGTATTTTACTTTTGTTAACCTTCCTCACAGGGAACTGGCCAATATTTGTCTCTCTTCCAATATCTTTCATTTCTATTTTGGAAAGTTCGTTCTGCACAAGTTGGTAGCTGAGTCGCCCATAATGGAAGTCTGTCTACATCCAACCAATCAGCAATTTCTTCTCATGTAGTATAAAAAGTTGTTCCACTACACTTTGGTATTCTTGCAAATAATCCTGATGAAAATCTTTGACAAAATGAAGCTTTTTTCAGCCAAATTCTACCAAAACCACTAATCTTATATGTTGTAATTTGTCTCTCAGCCCCCTTCCCCCTCCCCAGTCTCAATGAAGGGCCCTGCCCAAACCATTGACTCTCTTGCTCCTCGGACGCTGCCTGACTTGCTGTGCCTTTTCCAGCGCCACACCTTATCAACTCTGATTTCTCCCAGTCTTCAGTACCCATTGTCTCCTATGTTTTAATTTTATCATCTGAAGTCTATTGCACCACCCTTAGTCCGACTTGGATCCAACTTGATTCACCAACCTTTGCTTCATATCTTTGACAAAAAAATGTCCATGGATCTCAGTCTTCATCGTTTAATTTCACCATAAAAAATAGGAACAAGAGCCCATTAAGCCTGCTCCACCATTCAACAGGATCATGGCTGATTCAACATTCCTTACATCCACTTTCCTGCTGTTTCCCCGTAACACTTGGTTCCCCGACTGAACATGAATCCTTCTACTTCAGCCCCAAAGACTCTGTCCACACAGCTCTCTTGTTAAGCTGTTTCAAAGACATACAACCCTCTCAGAGGAGCAATTCCTCATCTCAATCTCAAACTGGTGCCCCTTTACTCTGAGACTATGCCCTCTGATCCTAGACTCTCCCGTGAGGGGAAACATCCTCTCAGCATTGACCCTGTCAAACCCCTTAAGTATCCAATATGTTTCAACAAGATCGCCTCTCATTTTTCTCAACTCCAGTGAGTATAGTCTCAACCTGCTAAACCTCTGCTCATAAGACAACCCCACCATTTTAGGGAGCATCCTACTGAATCTTCAACCACCAGCTTCCAATGAAATTATATCTTTCCTTAAATAAGGGAACCAAAACTGCTCACAGGAGTCCAGATGTGATCTCCTCAGCACCTTGTACAGTTGCAGTAAAACTTCCCTACTCTTACACTTCAACTCCCTTGAAATAAGGGCCAACATTCCATTAGCCTTCCTGATTACCTGCTTCCCCTGTGTTTTATGCACAAGTCTCTCCTAAGTCCCTCTGTGTCGCAGCTTTCTGCAGTTTTCCAAAATTCTGTTAGAGAGTCATAGAGATGTACAGCATGGAAACAGATCCTTCGGTCCAACCCGTCCATGCCAACCAGATATCCCAACCCAATCTAGTCCAATTTGCCAGCACCCGGCCCATATCCCTCCAAACCCTTCCTATTCATATACCCATCCAGATGCCTCTTAAATGTTGCAATTGTACCAGCCTCCACCTCTTCCACTGGCAGCTCATTCCATACACGTACCACCCTCTGCGTGAAAACGTTGCCCCTTAGGTCTCTTTTATATCTTTCCCCTCTCACCCTAAACCTATGCCCTCTAGTTCTGGATTCCCCGATCCCAGGGAAAAGACTTTGTCTATTTATCCTATCCATGCCACTCATGATTTTATAAACCTCTATAAGGTCACCCCTCAGCCTCCAACTCTCCAGGGAAAACAGCCCCAGTCTGTTCAGCCTCTCCCTGCAGCTCAAACCCTGCAACACTGGCAACATTTTTGTAATTTTTTTCTGAACCCTTTCAAGTTTCACAACATCCTTCCGATAGGAAGGAGAACAGAATTGCAAGCAATATTACAAAAGTGGTCTAACTAATGTCTTGTACAGCCACAACGTGACCTCCCAACTCCTGTACTCAATATTCTGACCAATAAAGGAAAGCATACCAAACGCTGCCTTCACTATCCTATCTACCTGCGACTCCACTTTCAAGGAGCTATGAACCTGCACTCCAAAGTCTCTTTGTTCAGCAACACTCCATAGGACCCTACTATTAAGTGTATAAGTCCTGCTAAGATTTGCTTTCCCAAAATGCAGCACCTCGCATTTATCTGAATTAAACTCCATCTGCCACTTCTCAGCCCATTGGCCCATCTGATCAAGATCCCATTGTAATCTGAGGTAACCTTCTTCGTTGTCCACTACACTTCCAATTTTAGTGTCATCTGCAAACTTACTTTAACTAGAATGCTCACATCCAAATCATTTATATAAATGACAAAACGTAGTGGACCCAGCACTGATCCTTGTGGCACTCCACTGGTCACAGGCCTCCAGTCTGACAAACAACCCTCCACCACCACCCTCTGTTTTCTACCTTCGAGCCAGTTTTATATCCAAATGGCAAGTTCTCCCTGTATTCCATGAGATCTAACCTTGCTATTCAGTGTCCCATGGGGAACCTTGTTGAATCCCTTACTGAAGTCCATATAGATCACATCTACCGCTCTGCCTTCATCAATCATCTTTGTTACTTCTTCAAAAAACTCAGTCAAGTTTGTGAGACATGATTTCCCACGCACAAAGCCATTTTGGCTATCCCTAATCAGTCCTTGCCTAGCCAAATATATGTACATCCTGTCGCTCAGGATTCCCTCCAACAACTTGCCCACCACCGATGTCAGGCTCACTGGTCTATAGTTCCCTGGCTTGTCATTACCACCCTTCTTAAACAGTGACACCACGTTAGCCAACCTCCAGTCTTCCAGCACCTCACCTGGGACTACTGATGATACAAATATCTCAGCAAGGGACCCAGCGATCACTTCCCTAGCTTCCCAGAGTCCTAGGGTACACTTGATCAGGTCCTGGGGATTTATCCACTTTTATGCATTTAAGACATCCAACACTTCCTCCTCTGTAATATGACATTTTCAAGAAGTAACCATCTATTTCCACACATTCTATATCTTCCATATCCTTTTCCACAGTAAACACTGATGCAAAATACTCGTTTAGTATCTCCCCATCTCCTGCGGCTCCCCACAAAGCTGTCTTGCTGATGTTTGAGGGGCTCTATTCCCTACCTAATTACCCTTTGTCCTTAATGTATTTGTAAAAACCCTTTGGATTCTCCTTAGTTCTTCCTTCCAAAATGAACAACTTCATATACACCCGATTTGTCAATTTTTTGCCCACTTATTTACCCTTCCAATATCTCTCTGTAAACCATTTCTACCACTCTCACAACCTGCCGTTGCATCTAATTTTGTCTAATGTTGTCTCACAGAGACCATTGTTTTTTGAGTTTGGACATGGGAATTGTTGTCAGTAATCTTTGTGCAAATAAAATCCATCCTAACTTCACTTCTAAATGGCTTGGGTCTAGGTTTAAGAGTGTACTTCCTTCAGTTATGACTGGGCTGCCATAGGGGCTTGAGTCTGAAAGACATGGGCTCCAACCTAATTTCTTTCTCTTTTTAATTAGAAAAAGGTTTGTCTGTGAAATTACAAACAAAGTACTCAGGTGGGGTGCCGTCAACTTACAGTACAGTGTAGAATGCAGTTTTGTTTTTGCATCAGCTTATAACCGTAGGAACTGCATTTGCAGATTGCCAAACATGAACATACTATAGCAATGTAAGAATCATTACAATTTCTAAAAAAAAATTCTTAAATCATAAAAAAGTTCAGGTGAGTTGCACTATTGAAATCAGCAGCAACAATTCAGAGCTAAACCTTATTTCTTATTGTCTTTGCAGAATTCCTGTCACAGATTGCAGGCTGTAGCTCTTGACATGAGTTCAAATCAACAGACAGATTAGTCATGACGAGGCAAATCTTTCTAACATTCTCACTCACTTTCTTTCTCTCTTTTTCATTGTCTCTCTCTCTCTCTCTTTCACTGCTATCCTCTTGTAGCTAATGTTCATAGTGCAGGTTGTCTTGTTAATATACAGTTATGTAATTGCCTTCAGAAAGTGCAGGCTTCCTGTTCCTTGCACAGAATGCAGCTTTGAATCCTTCTGAATGATCATTAGAAGCGGTCAGCAGCTTTTTCACTTAGTAATAAGGCATTGATGTACCAATAATAATAAAAAAAAACAGACTGTAGAAATTAGTTGCATGCAGCTGGTGCTACAGGGAGGTCCCTGTCACTTGACAACTACAGAAGCCTCGTTCTTCACTTTTATAAAGTCTCTTGCTTAATAGACAGTTGCACTGTTCCATTCGGGGAATAAAAAATAAAATTGCGAATGATAAGGTTCAGGATTTATGCTTTGTATTGCAATTCCCCCTATTGATAAGGAATATGCGATGATTTACTGAACATATGCAGCGGTTCACCATGGTCCCCGGGAGGTGTAGTCCATTCTTTAGTGCTTCACAGGATATTAATTAAAAAAGAAAAGCCATGCAGCTAAACTACAACTCCCCAAAATGCCACGTGCCTTCACGCATATCCCATGTTGAGGTGGCATTGTTGGCTGTGATCATGTCTGGTCAAGCCAGGCAGCGCGTTTAGGAGCTTTGCAGGTGTGAAAATCGACGGTCTCTTGGCACTCCTTGCACTTTACTGCACAGCACCAGTGGAACTTGCACTCACACTTAGTGACTCGCACAACCCGAGTGGTATCATAGCCCCGGCCACAGCACATCACTTCACATCCATCGGTATCCTTGGACGACTTGTTGCACATTCTTCCCGCTGTGCCCAAAGACCCTGGGAGAAAGACAAAGTGGCATGGTGGAACTGTTAACGGATAAGAAAGGCATTGAGACACACAGTGGCATTCCACAATTCATAGCCCGGACCAATCTCTTTGCAACATTTCAATGCTGGACAGATTTGAGGAGCAAAATGGCTTTGGTTGAAGATAAATATTGGCCAGGTCACTGACAAAGAACCCCGCTCTTGCTCAAAGTAGTGCCCTTAAATTATATCCAAATGAGTGAGACACAGGGAGACTGTATAACCATACCCGGCACTAAACTACACAGAAACAAGGGCTTATGCCCGAAACGTCGATTCTCCTGTTCCCTGGATGCTGCCTGACCTGCTGCGCTTTTCCAGCAACACATTTCCAGCTACACAGAGACACGAGTTAGACATCAGCTGGAATACTGTGAACAGTGGATGTAGGTTTGCCCTCTGAGCTAGAGGGTTCATTTCCAGGCGTTTCATCATCCCACTAGGTAACATCTTCAGTGGGCCTCAGGCGAAACACTGCTGATAATTCCTGCTTTCTATTTATATCTTTGGATTGGTGATGTCATTTCCTGTGGTGATGTCATTTCCACAGTAGGGTGACGAAACGTCTGGAAATGAACCCTTCAGCTCAGCGACAAACCTACATCCAGAACCTCAACCTGAGCTAAAAATCTTCTCAAAACTCACTACTGTGAACAGTTTTGGTCCCCTTATCCAAGGCAAAATATACTGGCAATGGAGGTAGTCTAGAGAAGGTTAATTGGTTGATCCAGAGCCTGGAGAGGTTTCCTTATAAGGAGATGTTGAGTAGACAGGAAATCATAGGAAATCATCTCATTTGTTTGGCCCCTTCCACCGACACTCTCATTCGTTTGGCCGAACTGGTCCTCATCCTTAACAATTTCTCCTTTGAATCCTCCCACTTCCTCCAGACCAAAGGGGTAGCCATGGCACACGTATGGGCCCCAGCTATGCCTCTCTCTTTGTTGGCTACGTAGAGCAGTTGATCTTCCGTAATTACATCGGCACCACTCCCCGCCTCTTCCTCCGCTACATGGATGACTGCATTGGCGCCACCTCGTGCTCCCGCGAGGAGGTTGAGCAATTCATCAACTTCACCAGCACATTCCACCCTGACCTTAAATTTACCTGGACCAGCTCTGACACCTCCCTCCCCTTCCTGGACCTCTCCATCTCCATTAATGACGACCGACTTGACACTGACATTTTTTACAAACCCACCGACTCTCACAGCTACCTGGATTACACCTCTTCCCACCCTACCTCTTGCAAAAATGCCATCCTGTATTCCCAATTCCTCCGCCTCCACCATATCTGCTCCCAGGAGGACCAGTTCCACCACAGAACACACCAGATGGCCTCCTTCTTTAGAGACCGCAATTTCCCTTCCCACGTGGTTAAAGATGCCCTCCAACGCATCTCATCCACCGCCCTCAGACCCCACCCCTCCAACCGTAACAAGGACAGAACGCCCCTGGTGCTCACCTTCCACCCTACCAACCTTCACATAAACCAAATCATCTGCCGACATTTCCACCACCTCCAAACAAACCCCACCACCAGGGATATATTTCCCTCCCCACCCCTTTCCACCTTCCACAAAGACCGTTCCCTCCGTGACTACCTGGTCAGGTCCACGCCCCCCTACAACCCACCCTCCCATCCTGGCACTTTCCCCTGCCACCACAGGAACTGTAAAACCTGCGCCCACACCTCGTCCCTCACCTCTATCCAAGGCCCTAAAGGAGCCTTCCATATCCATCAAAGTTTTACCTGCACATGCACCAATATCATTTATTGTATCCGTTGCTCCCGATGCGGTCTCCTCTACATTGGGGAGACTGGGCACCTCCTAGCAGAGCGCTTTAGGGAACATCTCCGGGACACCCGCACCAATCAACCACACCGCCCCGTGGCCCAACATTTCAACTCCCCCTCCCACTCTGCCGAGGACATGGAGTTCCTGGGCCTCCTTCACCGCTGCTCCCTCACCACCAGACTCCTGGAGGAAGAATGCCTCATCTTCCGCCTCAGAACACTTCAACCCCAGGACATCAATGTGGACTTCAACAGTTTCCTCATTTCCCCTTCCCCCACCTCACCCTAGTTCCAAACTTCCAGCTCAGCACTGTCCCCATGACTTGTCCTACCTGCCTATCTCCTTTTCTACCTATCCACTCCACCCTCTCCTCCCTGACCTTCATTCCCTCCCCCACTCACCTATTGTACTCTATGCTACTTTCTCCCCAAGTTTGTAAATGTTTGTAAATGACACAAATTTAGGTGGAGGAAGGGGGAGGCTGCAAAAGAACTTGGACAGGCTGGGGGAATGGGCAAAGGAGTGGCAGATAGAGTAGAATGTGGAGAGAGTGTGAGGTTATGCTCTTTGGTAGGAAGCTTAGAGGCACAGACGATCTTCTAAATGGGGAAAGGCTTTGGAAATCTGAAACAAAAAGGGACTTGGGAGTCCTAGTTCAGGATTCAATATGCAGCTTTGTTTAGCAGTTAGGAAAGCAAATTCAATGTTAGCATTCATTTCAGGAGGGCTACAAAAGTAGAGATGTACTCTTGGGGCTGTATAAGCTCTATTCAGGCCACAATCGGACCATTGTCAGTGGTTTTGGGCCCTGTATCTAAGGAAGGATGTGCTGGCCTTGGAGGGATTCCAGAAGAAAAAAAACTCTAGAATCCCTATAGTGTGGAAACAGTCCCTTCAGCCCAACAAGTCCACACCACCCTCCGAAGAGTAACCCACCCTGAACCATCCCCCCTACCCTATTATCCTAAATTTACCCCTGACCTACACATCCTTGAATACTACAGGCAATTTAACATGGCCAATTCATATCTTTAAATTGAGGGAGGAAACCGGAGCAAACCCACACAGACACAGGGTGAACATGCAAACTCCACACAGACAGGCGCCCAAAGCCGGAATCGAACTGGTGTCCCTGGCGCTGTGAGACAGCAGTGCTGACCAATGA
The DNA here is from genome assembly GCF_037043375.1 of Chiloscyllium plagiosum. Lineage (NCBI taxonomy): Eukaryota > Metazoa > Chordata > Chondrichthyes > Orectolobiformes > Hemiscylliidae > Chiloscyllium > Chiloscyllium plagiosum. The sequence goes on from NW_028270164.1 coordinate 5,777,734, forward strand.
GCCACCATGCCAAGATTTACAAGAATCTTCCTGGGGATGAAAAGCTTGTCTTATGAGGAGCACTTGAGGACTTTGGGTCTGTACTCAATCGAGTTTAGTAGGATGAGGATGGTTCTGATTGAAACACTCAGAATATTGAGAGGCCTGGATAGAGTGGACATGAAGATGTTTACACCAGTAGGAAGACCAGGACCTGAGGGCACAGCCTCAGAGTGAAGGGATGACCCTTTAGAACTGAGATGAGGAGGAATTTCTTCAGCCAGAGGGTGGGAAGTCTGTGGAGCTCATTGCCACAGAGGGCTGTGGAGGCCAAATCATTGAGGGTATTTAACACAGAGATAGATAGGTTATTGATTAGTAAGGGGGTCAAGGTTTATGGGAGAAAGCTGGACAATGGGGTTGGGAAACATATCAACTAGGAGAAAGTGAGGACTGCAGATGCTGGAGATCAGAGCTGAAAAATGTGTTGCTGGAAAAGCGCAGCAAGTCAGGCAGCATCCAAGGAGCAGGAGAATCGATGTTTTGGGCAAAAGCCCTTCTTCAGGATTCCTGAAGAAGAGCTTATGCCCGAAACTTTGATTCTCCTGCTCCTTGGATGCTGCCTGACCTGCTGCGCTTTTCCAGCAACACATTTTTCAGTTGGGAAACATATCAGCCTTGATTAAATGGTGGAGCAGACCTGATGGGCTAAATGGCCTAATTCTGCCTCTATATCTTATGGTACTCATTGGAATAAAGAGTAAAGAGATGAGACTTTATTGAAATGTACAAGATTGTTAGGGGCTTGACAGGGTAGAGATGGAGACGCTGTTTTCCATCATGGGAGACTCTAGGAGCAGAGGGTATCATCTCAGGGTATGGGGTCATACACTTAAGACAGAAATGAGGAAGAATTTCTTCTCTCAGTTAAAAATCACACAACACCAAGTTATAGTCCAACAGGTTTATTTGGAAGTATTAGCTTTCAGAGCACCGCTCCTTCACCAGTGCTCCGAAAGCTAATGCTTCCAAATAAACCTGTTGGGCTATAACCTGGTGTTGGGTAGTGTGCACCCCAGTCCAACACCAGCACCTCCAAATCCTTCTCTCAGAGGAGAGTGAATCTGAGGAATTCTTTACCACAGAGGGTTATTGTGGCTGGGTCATTGAGTATATTCAAGAATGAGACAGACAGATCTTTAATCTTTAAGGGAATCGAAGGTTATGGGGAAAAGGCAGGAAAATGGAACTGAGGATTATTGGATCAGCCACTGGTTGGTAGAGCAGGATTTAGCAGGATCCCGATATGCAACTCCCAGCTAACTGCGGAAATGATTCACTGGTGATCAGAAAATCCAGGATGTTTAAATTTGGTGAAGTTTCATTAATTGGGTGGAGGACAATTGCAAATCCGACGTGAAAATGGTGAAGACTAGCACTGGGGGCAGTCGCTGATGGTCGTTACCACTCAAGGCTGACCATCTGTGGGTGGCACGGTGGCAGTGGGCGGCACGGTGGCACAATGGTTAGCACTGCTGCCTCACAGCGCCAGAGACCCGGGTTCAATTTCCCGCCTCAGGCGACTGACTGTGTGGAGTTTGCACGTTCTCCCCGTGTCTGCGTGGGTTTCCTCCGGGTGCTCCGGTTTCCTCCCACAGTCCAAAGATGTGCAAGTCAGGTGAATTGGCCATGCTAAATTGCCCCTAGTGTTAGGTAAGGGGTAAATGTAGGGGAATGGGTGGGTTGCGCTTCGGCGGGTCGGTATGGACTTGTTGGGCTGAAGGGCCTGTTTCCACACTGTAATGTAATCTAATGTGATCTAATCATCTAATCTAATCTGGGAGAGGTGAGCAGTAAGATAAAGCTCCACTGACTGAGAAGAGGGCCCACAGAAAACAGAGGCTGGTGAATCAATCACTCCCACCCCCACTGTCTCCCTGTGCAGTCAACCCCACTGAGACGGCTGTGTCAGACTGGAGCTCCAGACAGAGCTTAACACAGAGGTGGCCATCAAGTGCATTGCATTGCGGTTCAGTGGTTAGCACTGCTACCTCACAGTGGGTTTGATCCCAGCCTCGGACGACTGTCTGTGTGGAGTTTGCACATTCTCCCCGTGTCTGCGTGGGTTTCCTCCCACAGCCCAGTTTAGGTGGATTGGGCATGCTAAATTGCCCATAGTGTTAGGGGATGTGCAGGGTAGGTGGATTAGCTGTGGGAAATGCAAGGTTAAACGGGTAGGATGCTGTTCAGAGGGTTGATGTGGACTCAGTGGGCCGAATGACCTGCTTCCACATTGTAGGGATTCTATGATCGAGATGCAAACCATTGTCTCACAAGACAGTGCACCATCACAGAGGTAATTCTTGGTGGGTATAAGTTGTCCAGGATTGAATTTAGTGGATTGTTTTGGTCATTGTGCTTCATTTGTTGTAATCTTCTCATTAGGGCATACCCAGAATAACTGTACAGCTTCTCGTTAGGGCATACCCAGAATAACTGTACAGCTTCCTTTCTGCATTTTCTGAAGGCTCATTTTCCAAATTTCAATTTAAATGTTAAATTCAGAATTTAATATCCAAAGCTGAGTAATTTTCCTTCTGTGATATATATATACATATATATATATATTTCTGATACTTGGACAGAGTGGTTGTGTGCAGTTTATTCAAAACCTACAAAACCTGATATCCTGAAGCTTCCCCAGCACGGTCCTGTCAACAGAATGAGCCTAATATTTGCTTTTGTGCCAAAATATCATAATGCCCAATGAATCATGAGAGTTAGTGGCAGGTGCAGTGCATTGTACTGGCCAAGTTGGTACATGCAGAAGCCCTTCGACTGCCCTACAATAAAATCAGAGAGTGCTGGAGAAACTCAGACACAGTGTCAGACAGCACTTGTGGTGAGAGAAACAGAGTTAACTGTTTGAGAATGCTATGACTCTCCTTCAGAAGTTTGGGGCAGTATGGTGGCTCAGTGGTTGGCACTGCTGCCTCACAGTGCCAGAAATCCAGGTTCGATTCCAGCCACGGTGACTGTCTGTGTGGAGTTTGCACATTCTCCCTGTGTCTGCGTGGGTTTTCTTTGGGTGCTTCGGTTTCTTCCTACAGTCCAAAGGTGTGCAGATTAGGTGGATTGGCAATGCTAAATTGCCCACAGTGTCCAGGGATGTGAAGGCTAGGTGGGTGCGTCATAGGAAAATGGTGTCTCTAGGTCGGCTGTTCTTTGGAGGATTGATGTGGATTTGTTGGGACAAATAGCCTGCTCCCACTCTGGAGGGATTCTATGAACTGCCCCTGCAATAATGCTATAGCTTTTAATGCAGCAGATATATGAATCTGGGAATGCAGATGTAGATGCACTGATGCTGAAGTGCAGTTGGATTGATTGAGGAGTTGCAAATACACTGATCTATGGGATGTGGGGAGATGGGACAATCACTGGATCAGGGAATGTACTGGGATTTGGCTTTGTATCCTGCCATGGCAGATGGTGGATTGTGAATTCAATAAAAGCCTGAAATTAAGAGTCTAATGGTGACCATTAAACCATTGTCAATTATCAGAAACAAAACCTATCTGGTTCACTAATGTCTTTTAGCTCAGGATATGGGACATGATCTGGCAGCGCAGGTTTACTTATGGAGGTGTTGTAGATTCACTGGTCCCTAGGTACAGATACTGATCTGTTGATATCGATACACTGCCCTGTCGGGTGCAGATATTGATCAGTTGGGTGCAGACACACTGATTGGACTGGGATTGCATATTCACTGAATTGAAAATGCAATTACATTGATCTGGACAGGTGCAGATTCTAAGTTTTTCATATCGAGGATTCAGGTCTTGGTTATTCTTCTTGTACAGTCACTCCCTGAAATCTGTCCATTTGGGGATGTGTTCATCATTACTCATCTCAAACTACAGCTGAAAATGTGTTGCTGGAAAAGCGCAGCAGGTCAGGCAGCATCCAAGGAACAGGAGAATCGACGTTTCGGGCATAAGCACTTCTTCAGGACACGTCGATTCTCCTGCTCCTTGGATGCTGCCTGACCTGCTGCGCTTTTCCAGCAACACATTTTCAGCTCTGATCTCCAGCATCTGCAGCCCTCACTTTCTCATCTCAAACTACAAGCAGCTGACTGACCGTGACCATATTGCAGATTGGTATCAAAGGCTGCTCTTGACTGACCAGACCAGGGCCCTCTGACTGAGAGCCTGACTTGACTGAAGGTTGATGAGAACCAGGCCTAGCTTCCCAGCTGGAGTTGGGTGGTGAGGCCAGAGAGGGGTAATGCGAGTCTGGTAGCTCGGTTATAGAGTCATACAGTCCTACAGCACGGAGACAGGCCCTTTGGCCCACATTGTCCATGCCGACCAAAATGTCCATCCACGCTAACCCCATTTCCCCGCACATGGCCCACATTGTTCTAATCCTTTCCTATCCATGTATTTGTCCAAGTGCCTTTTAAATATTGTTAATGTACCCGCCTCAACCACTTCCACTGGCAGATCAATCCATATGAATACCATCCTCTGTGTAAAAAAGGTTACCCCTCAGGTTCCCTTTTATTCTTTCACCATTAACCTTAAACTGATGCCCTCTAGTCCTCAATTCCCCAACCCTGGGAAAAAGACTGGTGCATTCACCCTATCCATGCCTCTCATGGTCTTACAAACCTCTATAAGATCCTCCCTCAGTCTCATAGGCTCTAAAACAAAAGTCCTAGCTTGTCCAACCTTTCCCTATAACTCAGACCATTGAGTCCAGGCAACATCTTTGTAAATTTCTTCTGCTCTCTTTCCAGTTTAATAACATCCTTCCTATAACAAGGTGACCAAAACTGAACACAATACTCCAACTCGCCAGCGTTCTGTATAATTGCAACATAACTTCCCAACTTCTATACTCAATGCCCTGTCTGATGAAGGCCACTGTGCCAAAAGCAGCATGGTGGCTCAGTGGTTAGCACAGCTGCCTCACAGCGCCAAGGACCCGGGTTTGATTCCAGCCTCGGGCGACTGTCTGTGTGGAGTTTGCACATTCTACCAGTGTCTGCATGGGTTTCCTCCGGGTGCTCCGGTTTTCTCCCACAGTCCAAAGATGTGCAGGTCAGGTGGATTAGCTGTGCTAAATTACCCATAGTGTTCGGTCCATTAGTCTGAGGGAAATGGGTCTGGGTGGGTTACTGTTTGAAGGGTCGATGTGGACTTGTTGGGCTGAAGGGCCTGTTTCCACACTGTAGGGAATCTAACCTCAAGCCTTCTTCACTACCCTGTCTACCTGTGACTCCACTGTCAGAGAACCATGCACCTGAACACCAAGGTCCCTCTGTTCCACTACATTAAGGCCCTACCATTCACCATGAAACTCCTACCTTGCTTTGACTTTACAAAATACAAGACCTCACACTTATCTACATTAAGCTCCATTTGCCATTTCTCGGCCCATTTCACCAGCTGATCAAGGTCCTGTTTAGGGGGCGAAACACTAAAAGGAATATAGTTAGCCTCCAGAGAGGCTGAAAGACAGAGAGTGGGGCTGAGAGAGCTGGAAGACAATGCTGAGAGACAACCTGACTCACTCTGTGAGCTGGGGAATTGCCCTGTATGCAGTGTGCTTGCTTAAACATTACAGTGAGAGTTGCCGGAGCAGCGGTCTCAGAGCGAGGACTCAGTGAGTGATGCAATGTTGGAGGTGCACCATTCCCTGCAAGTTCCCCTCTGAGCCACTCACCGTCCTGAGTTGGAAATATATCACCGTTCCTTCCATGTCGCTGGGTCAAAATCCTGGAATTCCTTGCCCAAGGGCATTGTGGGTCTACCTACAGCACATGGACTGCAGCTCACCCCCACTTTCTCAAGGGCCACTAGGGATGGGCAATAAATGCTGGGCCCAGCCCAGCAATGCCCACATCCCACAAATGAAAATAAATAAAAATCCTGAGGTGCAGGAGTGAAGAGCAGAAATGCCCTGCAAATGGATCAGAGATGGTGATGTGGAGGCTGGTATCAGGGGGTCTGACTGCAAGGTGCATGGACATGAAGTGTTGGTGGTCACTGCCCATGCAATGTGCCCTGAGATGTTGGTGCTCAGTGTCCAAGATGGAAGCCTGAAGGAGCACACTGAGAGCTGGAGTCACCTAGTAGCCGCCTGGACTTTCACTTTGAGAATTCTCGGCATCTAGTTTCCTCACGGTGGGTGGTAGCTGTTTATTAATGCAGTGAAACCCATAGGTAATGAGCCTGACAACAGATAATCATCCCTCTGCAACACCCCGGCTTTAACAGGTATCTCGCTGCTGCTGGGAAATAATCTTCTCTCTACATCCTGGAACTCTGTTGGAAAATGCAGTGAGTGCTCCTGACATCGAGATCGGCATCGCTGGAATTCTCACAGATTCAGGCCGATTTCTCATCATATGAGAAATGCAGGAGGAACCAGGTTTAACAAAACGCTGATAATCCTTGAGTTTCAGCTGCAAAATCAGTAGTGACTCCCAAAAGATTGTCTTGCTGCAGGTTCTGTTTGGCTTCTGTGGAAGTCAAGATTAAGTTGAGAGAGTTGAATGATGGGATCTGCCATGCGCTGTTTCTATGGCATGTTGCTAGGATTTATTAAGGGCCTGGGAGACATATCATGACAGCTGCAAGGTCACTGTCGTTGTTTATGACACGTCCTTTCTTGCTATGGAAATGTAATCGTGCTGCATACATTGGGAAATACAGTTAATCTTACATTTGGACAGAGAGAAAAGGAGATGTAATTTGCAGCACAGTTGTCTTGTTCTCCACTTACATTCAATATTTACTGAGAATTTATTTTTCAAGAAGATTAGATGTTGAAACCAGGGGAATTCCATTCAACTCCCTCCTCCGCCACAAGTTTGACAAGATTACCCCAATCAAAAGGTGGCACCCTTTCAATACCAGGGCTCAGTGCAGACACTAATGGACTCTGACACTTTTAAATGATTTTATTTTATTTTATACATTGATTTAGCTTCTACTGGGGTACGCAGTGAAATCCTGTGCACCACACTTTAAGAAGGGCAAGAACGCATCAAGGGGATGTAGAAAATGCTTACCCGAGTGATTGCAGGGAGAGACAGAGTGAGAGACTGCAGTTTTGTAGAAGGTTTGGAAAGGCTGGAATTAAAAACAGTAAATGCTGGAGAAACTCAGTCAGTCTGCCAGTCTGTACAGAGAGAGAGAGAGAAACAAAGTTAACATTTTGAGTCTGGCGTGACTCTTACTGTGGTTCTTGGTACGGTTCTAAAGAGGAGTCACACTGGACTCAAAACATTAACTCTGTTTCTCCCTCCACAGATGCTGTCAAATCTGTTGGCTATCACCTTCCTAATACAGTTGGATAGAGTTTGGGATGGAACCGTCAACTGATACACAGCCGAGCTCTCTACAGCACTGTGGTTTTCCATCTGATTCCTGATCCATGGGAACCTACTTTTTACCAGATTGTAGACGTTCCCCAGCAACGACAGCACCATCACCGCCTCCCCCCCAAAACAGATCTCTGCGTCTCTACCCTCCTACCACTATCCTGCTCTCACCATGAACAGTTCCTCTGGGAACTACCTTTTGTTTCTTGATAATTGCCTCATTAATCCTTTGGCCTTTAGTCTCCTGCCCTTCAGTTTGTCACATATGATTAGATTAGATTAGATTACTTACAGTGTGGAAACAGGCCCTTCGGCCCAACAAGTCCACACCGACCCGCCGAAGCGCAACCCACCCATACCCCTACATTTACCCCTTACCTAACACTATGGGCAATTTAGCATGGCCAATTCACCTGACCCGCACATTTTTGGATTGTGGGAGGAAACCGGAGCACCCGGAGGAAACCCACGCAGACACAGGGAGAACGTGCAAACTCCACACAGTCAGTCGCCTGAGTCGGGAATTGAACCCGGGTCTCTGGCGCTGTGAGGCAGCAGTGCTAACCACTGTGCCACCGTGCCGCAAATGATATGCTTCTGTTTGTTCTCTCTTGCCCCACCCACTGGCCAATTTCCCCGGCTCTGTGCTTGCTTAAACCTTTTCCAATTTCAAATTAGAAAATGTCATCAATACAAGACATTAACTCTGTTTCTATCTCTAAAGATGCTGCCATACCTGCTGAGTATGTCTAACATTTTCTTAAAACTTGATTAAAGATTAAAAGGTTAAAAGGACAATACAGCTGTAAAGTCTTTGACAGACAAATGGAAGGCAGTTGCTGCATGGCCAGGGACACCCACATCCCACGTGCAAAGAAAACAGCAAAGTTTGTGAGGGAGGATCAGGGTCTCCTTATTTCACACTGACAGATAGAATGACAATGGTGTTCTTAACAAATGATACCTATCAATCTTATCAATTAGTCAGCTGAGAAGATATACTTCCATTGATAGTTCATATAGTATCAAGAAATAATGACCCTCAAAAATGTGTGACCACTTATGGTGGACAACTGCTCTGGTTTGTTGCAGTCTTGGGCAATGTTTATCCCTCAACCATCAACATCGTATTTGCTATAGGATGGTTTACACTCAACACAAACAGAAAATTGCTGGAGGAATCCCACCGCTGCCATTTCTGGGGGTTGCTTGTGCTGCAGCATGTTACATTTCAGTGTTAATCGCTGCTGTGTTTAAATTCCAACAAGACCAGCTTGTTTTTTTGTGGGTGGCACGGTGGCACAGTGGCACTGCTGCCTCACAGGGCAGAGACCCGGGTTCAATTCTCACCTCAGGCACCTGACTGTATGGAGTTTGCACATTCTCCCTGGGTCTGCGTGGGTTTCCTCCGGGTGCTCCGGTTTCCTCCCACAGTCTAAAAATGTGCAGGTTAGGTGAATTGGCCATGCTAAATTGCCCGTAGTGTTAGATGTAGGGGAATGGATCTGGTGGGTTGCTCTTCGGAGGGTCGGTGTGGACTTGTTGGGCCAAAGGGCCTGTTTCCACATTGTAAGTAATCTAATGTAAACTCAACAGATCTGGCACCATCTGTGGGGAGAAAGCAGAGTTAATGGTTTGAGTCCAGTGACTCTTCATCAGCAGAGTGTTCACTGTGTCTGGTATAACAATGGTGAGCAGTGTGTTTAGTGAAAGGGGAAATGTGGACTGCCTGAATATTGCAGGTAGCCTCCCTCTGGGGATGATTGAAAAGTCTGTGACAATGGCTGGTGATTGGGGAGGTGGAGCAGAGTGAAAAAAGTTACCTCTTTAGCAAGATTATCATCACCCCTCTCTGTAATAGCACTTTCAAAATCCTTCTGCTCTCTCATGCTAACTTATCAAATGACAGTTCAAGGTCCTTGAATGCACTGTTGCCACCAACTCTGCTGGTCCCTACTTCTACAGTAATTGTTTCTGAAAGATTCATATATACCACTTGAGTCAAAGTCACGTTGTGTTTGACTTTGATCACAGCTTCCTGATGCACTTTGACCTCTTCAACAGTTTGTTGATGACTTCATTCTTTTTCACACCCAACCCCCTGGTCCATCTCCATGGTACCTGTGTATCCTGAATCTCCTGGTTATCAACTACAATCAAAGTCACTCCGATCATTTTCCATCTCATTGCATCAAGCTCCTGGGTTTCCCCTTCACTGTGTCCTTTTTTAATGGGATCCAAGGCTGAAGCTCACTATTTCCTCCTCCATCAGCTCAGCCACTGATCCTGCACTTTCTTTGCCACCAGAACACTAATTTCTGTACGTGCCTCACTTTTCCCAGTTTACAAATGCCCTTGTCTTGCTATCTCTCTCACAAACACTGCAACCTTTTCAGAGTCAGTTTTCACTTGGTGTGGTATTCCTGATGAAGGGCTTTTGCCCAAAATGTCGATTTTATAGTTCCTCAGATGCTGCCTGAACTGCTGTGCTTTTCCAGCACCACTAATCCAGAGACAGCTTGGATCTTACCTGCTGCTTTATCCATGACACAATAATCAGGCGAGTTCTCAAAGTACACCAAGTCGTTCTTGATCACCCTATCGGAGTGTTTGTTGGTGACAGTGAAACCAGTTCCGTCTTGATTCATGGTGACCTGAACCGCCAGGTGGTATTTCTTTCGCAGGTAATCTCCTGTCTTTCGAAAGTCCGACATTGCTAACCAACAAGTCCTTAATGTACAGGATCCACTGACACCGTGGCATTTACACTCCAGCTTCATGAACCTTTTCACAGCCTGCGGGGTTACAGAGACACTGAGTTATCACAAGAGATACAAATCACCAGTCTCAGATCTGAGAGGGCATTCAAAAAAAGAGTTGCCATTCTCAAATCTTATCCCTGTCCTGGGAGAGTTTGATGGGGACAGTGTAGAGGGAGCTTTACTCTGTATCTAGCCCCATGCTGTCCCTGTCCTGGGAGTGTTTGATGGGGATAATATAGAGGGAGCTTTATTCTGTATCTAACCCCGAACTATCCCTGTCCTGGGAGTGTTGATAGGGGACAGTGTAGAATGGGCTTTACTCTGTATCTAATCTCGTGCTGTCCCGGTCCTGGGAATGTTTGATGGAGGGGACAGTGTAGAGAAAGCTTTACCCTGTATCTAATCCCATGCTGTCCCTGTCCTGGGAGTGTTTGATGGAGGGGACAGTGTAAAGAAAGCTTTACCCTGTATCTAATCCCATGCTGTCCCTGTCCTGGGAGTGTTTGATGGGGACAGGGGAGAGGAAACTTTACCCTGTAACTAACTCTGTGCTGTCCCTGTCCTGGGAATGTTTGATGGGGTCAGTGTAGATGGACATTTACTCCCTTTCTAACTCGGAGCTATCCCTGTCCTGGGAATGTTTGGTGCGGCACAGTGTAGAGGATTCTTTACTCTATAGCTAATCCCGTGCTGTCCCTGTCCTGGGAGTGTTTGATGGGGACAGTGTAGAAAGAGCTTTACTCTGTATCTAACCCCATGCTGTCCCTGTCCTGGGAGTGTTTGATAAAGATAGTGTAGAGAGAGCTTTACTCTGTATCTAACCTCATGCTGCCCCTGTTCTGGGAGTGTTTGATGGGGGACAGTGTAGAGAGAGCTTTACCCTTTATCTAACCCTGTGGTGTCCCTGTCCTGTGATTGCTGGATGGGGGACAGTGCAGAGGAACATTTACTCCGTTTCTAATCATAGTTACTGATTGTACTGTCCTCTGGTACAAGGTCAGCCATTATTTATTAATGACCCTCCACAGTTTGATTGCCAGCTCCATTCCTATTGTTTTCTGAGGAGCACTACTGGAGATGTTTGTAGAACACAACGGCTTTGAACCTGTGGTCTGAAGCTGCTGCTAGTGAGGGTCGATAAATGAGACTGATCCCGTGGATGTATGAGCAGTGTATTGTATGAAACCTCAGTCTCTGCTCTGAATCAGAGTGTTGTGAGTGGACATTCCACCCCACAAACAGAAGCATTGTTTCTGGGTTGTCTCTCACTGGAATACCCGTGTACAATGACTTACAGGAGATGTCTCTTTAAAGGGTGATGACCTCCCTCAGTGCTATTGAATCAGTGGTTGAACCTATAAGTTGTACTCAGGGCCATTAGTTCAGCCCAAACCTCTCATGGGAATTTTTCTGCCTCTCATTTTCCTCTTTTTCGTTCAGCCAAGAGCTGTTAAATCATCTGGGGTACAGTCACTTGAGTGGTCCCTGTCTCCAGGGATCCCAGCCCAGTCTCGCTAGGCCTATGCATCACCCTCCTGCTTTCAGCCACAAGGTCATTAGCTCAAGATCCCCTCCAGAAACCCGAGTGTGGGCATAGCAGATCCCGCAGTGCAGTACCGAGGGAGTGCTGTGGTGTCAGAAAGAGATGATAGAACTAAGGCTCAAACCACTGTTTTCAGAACAGGGGAGTTCTTCTCTTGTCCTGGTCAAGATTCAGGCTTCCACCGAGACTCAAAACAAATGATCTGAACATTTCACAGAATCATTGATTTGCTACAGTGCATGTGGCCCCTTGAGTTTGTACCAAGTCTTCGAGCACCTTGACTCAGTGCCAACCTCGTGCCCTTTTTCTATAACCCTGCATTTAGTTCACTCCTTTCACAGGAGCTTGCTGTGCCTTTATTCCCCAGGTCATAGCAGCAATTACATTTCTAAAATGTATCATCAGTTGCAAAACCCATTGGGATTCTCTGCAGTTATACCGCATGCTCCATGTGTGCATACATTCCTTCTTTAGCAGAATGATGAACGTCAGTAAATGGACATGAACAGGGCTGACCATTTCAGATAGAGATAAGATGGAGGGTTGTGAATCTGAAGAAGTTTTACCATAGAGGGCTGTTGAAGCTAAGTATATTGAAAGTTGAGATAGGCAGCTTTTTAATCAGTAAGGGAATCGAGGGGAAAAGGCAGGACGGTGGAATTGAAGATTGTCAGATCAGCCATGTATGGCAGAGCAGACATAATGGGCTGAATGGCTTACTTCTGCTCCTCCATCTTACAGTCCTATTTAATAGTGGAAATTAAAAATACGGGGGTTTTATAAAGCATTAAAGATTACAGAATGAACAATTCCTGAAAGGCTATTCCACGATGAAGAGTAAGAATTAGAAAATAAATTTTCAGGGAATTGGAAAAAGACTTTGGAGTGTACTTCTTCTCGTTAATCAGGAGAAAACCATTTCTAAGTTCTGCGTTAAACAGTGAACAAAATCAAAATGTATACAGTAAAAGCAGGCCATTCCAAGCCGAAGCAGTCTATACTCAGCCTATTGCCCTTACAGGGATAATGGCACAGAGCTAGTGTCACCAGGATAATAGTCCAGAGTACTCAAATTCTGCACATGTTTCAGTTAATGACTCTGGAATTGAAAGTTTGTCTCAGTAATTTATTTTATTATTAACTCACAGGATGAGGGCATCTCTGGTTGGGCCAGCATTTATTGCCCATCCCTGATTGCACAGGGGACAGTTAAGAATCAACCACATTGCTGTGGGTCTGGAGTCACATCTAGGCCGGACCAGGTAAGGATGGCAGCTTCTTTCCCTAAAGGACATTAGTGACCGAGATGGCTTTTCCCCAATAATTGGTGGCACAGTGGCTAGCGCTGCTGCCTCACAGCACCAGGGATCTGGGTTTGATTCCATCCTTGGGCGACTGTCTATGTGGAGTTTGCACATTCTCCCTGTGTCTGTGTGGGTTTCCTCTGGGTGCTCCAGTTTCCTCCCATAGTCCAAAGATATGCAGGCCAGGTGAATTGGCCATGCTAAATTGTCCATAGTGTTACGTGCATTAGTCAGAGGGAAATGGGTCTGGGTGGGTTACTCTTTGGAGGGACAGTGTGGATTTGTTGGGCCGAAGGGCCTATTTCCACACTGTAGGGAATGACTTCATGGTCACCATTAGATTCTTTTATTGCTGTGGTGAGATTTGAACCCAAATCCCCAGAACATTAGCTAAGCTTCTGAATGAATAATCTAGCGATAATACCGCTAGGCCATTGCCACCCCTACAATGACTGAATGGCCTACTCCTGGTTTCTACATGTCAATGTGTTTTACTCTGAAATGACTGAACATAAAAAATCTCTGCATAATGCCTGTAATTAATAGATTTTGAAGTCATTTATTTTCCACTCTCCTTTCCCATGGTGCTTTATTTGGTGCAAAGCATTCTAGACTTTAATAACTTTGGGTGAAAATAGTTCTTCTACTGCCCCTCATGATTTTTCTGTTGAAAAGTCAGAGATTTAACAGATAGAGTGAAAGTGTTCCCATTGGAGACCAGGTTATAGTCCAACAGGTTTAATTGGAAGCACACTAGCTTTCAGAGCGACGCTCCTTCATCAGGTGACTATCACCTGACTATCACCTGATGAAGGAGTGTCGCTCCGAAAGCTAGTGTGCTTCCAATTAAACCTGTTGGACTATAACCTGGTGTTGTGTGATTTTTAACTTTGTACACCCCAGTCCAACACCGGCATCTCCACATCATGCCCATTGGTGACAGTTTTGAGGACATGAATTTAAAGTAATTGGTGAAAGGAGGAAAGACAATGTAAGGTAAAACCTTTTTGCCAAGAAATGGAGGCAGATTCACAAGGGCTTTCAAAAGGAAAACCTGGTAGTTTTCCAAAGAGGGAAAAAAAGATCCTGGGGTTTGGGAAAAGAGAGTGAGAATGGAGCTAGTTCAATTGCTATTGCAGAGAGTCAGCATCGGTGTGTCAGGCTGAATGGCCTCCTTCTGTATGGTAAGAATTCTTAGAACCTATGATGCAAAAACTCCCCCATCCAAAAGTACTCCTTAAACTTAACATTGAAAACCAAAAGACAATTCCTGCAGGGGCTGGACATCTGAAATGAGATCAGAAATGCTCGAAATCCTCAGCAGGTCTGGCTATGTCTGTGAAAACGTTAACTCTATTTCCACTTCCACAGACATTGCCAGACCTGAGCATTTCTAGCAATCTCTCTTTTGATCTTAGAAAACTAACCCTCCAGTCTCGGGACACAGTGATATTCCAAAATTTGTTTTAAATTTCATGAGAGTCAGGAAGGAGCAGGTTTCTGTAGACAGACAAGCAGCAGTTCGAACCTCACCTCCCTGCTCCACTTAAACCTAATTGTTTTTTGATTTGTTCAAAGGGATGTGGATTTCGTTGGCTGGGTTGACAATTATTGTCCATCCCTAGTTTCCCTGAGGAAGTAGTGGTGAGCTGCTTTCCTGAACTGCTGCAGTTCTCAGGTATAGGTGAGGGAGGGATTTCCAGGATTTTGACCCAGTGACAGTGAAGGAAAGACAATATATTTCCCAGTCAGGAAGGAGAGTGCTTGGAGGGGTACTTGCAGAGGGTTGTGTTCTCATGTATCTGCTTCCCTTGTCCTTCTAGATGGGTTTGGAAGGTGTTGTTGAAGAATCTTTGGTGAATTTCTGCTGTACATCTTGTATTTGGTACACAATGTTGTGACTGAGTGTCAGTGGTGGAGGGAGTGGATGTTTTTTGGATGTGGTATTCAATCAAGTGGGCTGCTTTGTCCTGGATGATGCGATGTATTTTGAGTGTTATTGGAGCTGCACTCATTCAGGTAAATGGGGAGTATTCCATCACACTCCTGACTTGTGCCTTGTAGATGGTGGTCAGGCTTTGGGGAGTCAGGAGGTGACTTACTCACTGCAGGATTCCTAGGCTCTGACTTGCTCTTGTAACCATATTATTTGTATGGCTAGTCCAGTTCTGTTTCTGGTCAATGGTAACACTCCTTGATATTAATGGGGATTCAGTGATATTAATGTCATTGAATGTCAAGGGCTATTGGTTAAATGTTCATTGTCTGTCATTTGTGTGACACATGTTACTTGCCACTTGTCAGCCCAAGCCTGGATATTGTCCAGATCTTGTTGCGTTTGAACATGGACTGCTTCAGTATCTGAGTCATGAATGGTGCTGAACATTGTGCAGTCATCAGCGAACATCCCTACTTCTGATTTTATGATGGAGGGAAGGTCATTGATGAAGCAGCTGAAGATGGTTAGGCTTAGGCCACAACAATGCGGAACTCCAGCAGAGATGTCCTAGAGCTGAGATGACTGACTTCCAGCAACCACGATGATCTCCCAATATCTAGGTATGACTCTAACTAGCAGCGAGTCTTCCCCTGAATCCCACTGACTCCAGTTTTGCTCAGGCACCTTGATGGAAGGACATCAAACAATGGAGAAAGCAGGACTGAAATCATTCCCTCTCTGCAAAAAGCAGAACCTGAAAGTGATGCCCAAAAATATCTAACAGGACAGCACAATGAGTAAAAAATATATAGTTCCTTTGAGAACTTTTTGTTTTGTTTTACAATGCTTTATGCAATAAAATTGATGATGAAATATGTTCTCTATGATAACTGATGCAAATTGATTTAGAAATCATTAACCCCTTGACAATAGTGTTTCCTTTGCATGTTTTGCACATGTGGATGTTATCTGTAATACATCTGATATCAATCTCACTCTCCTGGCATGTTGTCTGATACAAAATTCAACAGATTTTTCATACAGGTCTCTTGGAGACTATTTGTATCTCTAGCCCCCGTCTCACGGCAGTTCAGAAAAGGAAAATAGGACAAAGGAGGCCATTCAGTCTCTGAATTCATTTTCATTATTATCCAACTTTGGCTGATCTGAAACCCAACTTTGGCCATATCCCTAAGTCGCTCTCGTTGAGAAAAGAATATATCCATCTAATAATTATATAAGAACACTAAGAACATAAGAAATAGGAGCAGGAGTAGGCCGTCTGGCCCCTCAAACTGTTCCGCCATTCAATAAGATCATGGCTGATCTTTTCATGGATTCAGCTCCATTTACCTGCCCGCTCACCATAACCCTTAATTCCTTTACTGTTCAAAAATATATCTAAATTTGCCTTAAAAACATTCAACAAGATAGCTTCAACTTGCTTCACTGGGCAGGGAATTTCATAGATTCACTATCCTTTGGGTGAAGAAGTTTCTACTTGAATCAGTCCAAAGTCTGCTCCCCCTTATTTTGAGGCGATGTCCCAAGTTTTACTTGATCTAACAACATTTACAGGAGAGAGTTCCAAATTTCTACCACCCTCTGTGTATGGAATTGTTTCTGAATTTCACTCTGGAAAGGCCTGGCTCTACCTTTGAGTTTTGTCCCTTGTTCTTAATTCTCCAACTGGTGTAAGTTGTCCCTTGAAGTTTAACCAATCAGTTTCTCCTTAATATCTTAAAAAGTTGGATCAAGCCACCCTCTAAACTAAATTTTGTAGAACGTGATCAGGGTAGTTCTTAGCTATGGCCTTAAGTTGCAAGTTTCCCAGAACCAACTATTGCATTCACTGCAATGGAGTAACAGGAGCAGGCCATTCAGCCCTCAAACCTTTGCTGTCCAATTTGATCAATGCAAATTTGCATTTAATCACATTTGTTCAACATCCCTTGCTATCTTAAATGACCAAAATACAACTGACCACCAGCTTTTTGGCACAGAGGACTCCCAGCTTCTTCCACATGTCACGGGAGGAGCTGCTTCCTAATCTCCTTTGTGAATGGTTTAGCTCTAATTTTAAGGTTATGTCCCATAGTTCTGGACTCCCCTACCATTGGAGAAAATTCCTCATAACAAATTACCAGATCCCAAATTAGCCTGATCCCTGGTTGGATCTACAACATATTATTTTCTGAACCTAAATATACTCTATGAATTCTTTCTCTTAGTTATCTTTACCAATTTGATTTTCTCAATCACATGAAGACCAAAAAGACACCCATGATTAATATATTGCCTTTGTTAATGATCTCATTATCTCCTGATTTATTCGCTGTCCTACTGCTGGGGACCTACAGACTATTCTCACATTTTCTTCTAGATATTTCTTTTTTGTACTATATAGAGTCGACATCTTCTGATCCAAGATCATTTCTAGTTATCATATTTATTCCATTTGTTACTAACAAAGCCACCCCATCTTCCTGCCTTTCTTTCAAAAGGT
Source organism: Chiloscyllium plagiosum (assembly GCF_037043375.1). Lineage (NCBI taxonomy): Eukaryota > Metazoa > Chordata > Chondrichthyes > Orectolobiformes > Hemiscylliidae > Chiloscyllium > Chiloscyllium plagiosum. Next base: position 5,795,166 of record NW_028270164.1, read on the forward strand.
TATACACCCTTGACTATTTGGTACCCAGCTTTGACCTCCTTGTAACCATATTTCTGTAAGAACATGCCCATTAACCCGTGTTTGTATCATTAATTAATGGTTCCTTACCTTTCTTTCCTGCCTTTACATCAATAATTCAGGACTTTATATTAATCACAAATAAATGGTCATTGGTGCCTTTAAATGGCATAAATAACTTATACTCAATAATAAATACTTTTCATTAATAAGTCGGGGTGTTTCATCAATAATTGGTCCCATTACTTCAAGAACTGTTTCTTCATCAATAGCTAACAACCTCTTATTATAAACCATGCAAATTAGTGACAAAGATTTTGCTGCACAGGTTACACCATTAGAAATTTTCTAGGCCTCACTTAAACACTTGCCGAGCTCTCTGGGTGTCAGTTCTGTTTTAAAAGTACGTTTAGCTCAAAAACTGGAGGCTGTGTGCAGCCAAGTCAGAATCAGATTGCATGTCAACCAGGATCCGATTGTCATTTGTTTGACTGGCCTGTTCTCTGTCATCTACTTACCGTCCTGCCGCACCGGTTATTGTGGAGGTTCATCAGCGCCCTGGCATCTTTTTCCTTCTTTTCCTTGGCATCTACAAAATCTTTGGAGAACTTGATTCCATAGTTGATGTTGTCGCTGCAGCCTCCCCAGTCAAACTCCCCTCTCGGGTCCTGGGCTTTGTCCCTCTTATGTGAATCACAATTGCAGCTGTTCAGTTCTCCCTGGCTACAAGCTCGAGTGATAGCGTACACTACACCAGCAGAGGAAATTGCGTAGACAAAAGCAGCCTCTCGGCTACCTGAGGAAACAGGGGGAGATGTGCTTAGAGACAAGGAACTGGACAATGTTCTTTCCCCCAGAGAACAAAAGCAAACAACACTCAATTTCATTATTCATTCATTCACAGAAATGAGTCATTGACCCAGACTGACATTTATTGCCTATATACAGATGTGCTCAAAATTCTTCTGCTGCTGCTTCTGGCCTCTCCTCAATCCCTGTGGAGGTCTGATTTTTAAAAAACACTTTTTCATGGGGTGGAATCATCCCCAGCCAGTCAACATTCATTGTCTATTCCTAATTACCTCTTGAATTGATTGATTGCTAGATCACTTCAGAGGCCCAGTTAAGAATCATTATGGGTTTGGAGTCACATGTAGGTCAGACCATATGAAAATGGCAGATTTCCTTCCATAAAGGAATCGAGTGAACCAGATGGGTTTTTTTTAAAACAACAAATGAATGTTAGCTTCAAGGCCACAATAACTGAAACTAACTATTCAACTCGCTCACTGAACATGGAAATTCTACCAACTAGTGAGATTTGAAGACAGGTCGCCAGGTCATTAGTTGGGGTCTCTGGATTGCTGGGACAATGACAAGAATGTTCTGTTACCACTTCCCCAGCCTAGCACCTCTGCAGGGGAATATGAAGAACAAGAATGGCCACAGGAATGATACTTCCCCTGGTCATGGGGTCTCGAACCAGGGGACACAGTCTCAGAATAAAAAAAGTAATCCATTTCATAGAACATAGAATAGTACAGCCTGGTACAGGCCCTTCAGCCCTCGATGTTGTGCCGACCTTTTATCCTACTCTAAGATCAGACTAACCTACACACCCTTCATTGTACTAACTCTCATGAGCCTATCTAAGAGTCACTTAAATGTTCCTAATGTATCTTACCCTACAGTATAAGCACCCACCACTCCCTGTGTAAAGAACCTACCTCTGACATCTCCTCTAAACCTTCTTCCAAGCACCTTAAAATTATGCCCCTTTGTAATAACCGTTTCTGCCCTGGGAAAAAGTCTCTCATTATTCACTCTATTTATGCTTCTCATCATCTGGTACACCTCTATCAAGTCACAGCTCACCCTTCACTCCAATGAGAAAAGCTCTAGCTCCCTCAATGTTTCTTCATAAGACATGCCCTCCAGTCCAGGCAGCATCCTGGTAAATCTCCTCTGCACCCTCTCTAAAGCTTCCAATTTTAGAGGAGGAACCTTTTCACTCAGAGAATGGCGTAATTTGGAATTCTTTACCCCAGAGAGCTGTGGAAATTTGAGGACATTTAAAACAGAAAGCAATTTAGATTAGATTAGTGTGGAAACAGGCCCATCAACCCAACAAGTCCACACCGACCCTCCGAAGAGCAACCCACCCAGACCCATTCCCCTACATTCACCCCTGACTAATGCACCTAACACTACGGGCAATTTAGCATAGCCATTTCACCTAACCTGCACATCTTTGAACTGTGGGAGGAAACCGGACCACTCAGAGGAAACCCACACAGACACGGGAGAATGTGCAAACTCCACACAGACAGTTGCCTGAGGCAGGAATTGAACCCGGGTCCCTGGCGCTGTGATGCAGCAGTGCTAACCACTGAGCCATTACTTCAAAGGATATGGGGCAAAATGGCGTGGAGATAGAGGACCGCAATGATCTGGTGGACTGGGCCAGAATAACTTGTTCCTACTCCAATAAAAAATAATCTTAAAATTAGAGTGAGGTGATTTTAAAGTAAAATTATTTTCTTGCATAAAGAAAATTTTGTTACTAGCTGAAAATCCTCCCCCAAACAGATGTGTATATCAGAAGCACCAGGCCAATATTTATTGTTCATCCCTAATTGCCCAGTGGGCATTTGACAGTCAACCAAATGTTGCTGGTGGGTCTGGGGTCACAAGTAATCCAGTGGTGCTCAAAGTGGTAGATTTTAAGAAGCTTCTCTCTTGAGGAGTGCGGAGCAAGAGGTGGTGAAGCATTTGGAGGGAAGTTCAAAGTTTGGACCCTCACAGCTATCAACATGAAGTAATTAAAATCAGACCCTTTTTTAAACATGTGCTGATGGATGTGGGCTTTGCTGGCTGGGTCAGCATTTATTGTCCTTGAACTGAATGGCCCGCTAGGCCATTTCAGAGGTTAGAGACAAAAAGACCCTGCAAATTGTACTGCAGTTGACAGGCAAGAGGCAGGAAGAACACAGCAAGCCAGGCAGCATCCTGAGGTGCAGAAGTCAACGTTTCGGATGTAACCCTTCTTCAGGTGAAGTCGTATTGAAGGGTTATACCCGAAATGTCAACTCCTCCATCTCCTGAGGCTGCCTGGCCTTCTACGTTCTTGCAGCCTCCTGCCTGTCTATTACAAGCCATTCCAGAGGACAGTTATGATCCAACCTGGTCTGGAATTACACGTAGGCCAGACCAGATAAGAATGACAGATTTCCTTCCCTAAACCAGATGGACGTCTACAGCAATAGTTACATAGGCTAGCCCGTTTATTCTAGAGCTTTGAAAAACATGAACTTAAAAACCTCAATTTTAGGACACAAACCCACATCCCCAGAAGAGGAACCCACAGTTTTGGATTTCTAGCCCAGGGACAGGAACACTACATCACTGTCCCCACACAGCTCTGCATGAAGCTGCAATTGCTAGGATGCAGACATTACAGAATGTGTAGAGTTGGAGGAAAATACAGAGCTAGGGTGGGACAATGTCATGGATGGATTTGAAAACAATATAGGAATTTCAAAATCAGGTGTTGTTTACTGTGTATACCTTTTTATATTTTTAACTGACAAAAACACTGGTGCAAAAGAGACATTTATTTCCATTCCACTTTTCCCACACACAGAGCCTTATCATTTATTTTCTTGTGAAAGGTGTCAGGTTACATGTTCATTATTTATTGAGGTCAACTAACTGCTAACAAGCAATTGTAAACAGCAGTAAATCCGTGCGCGTTGCTCACTCCACAGTGAACACATTATGCCAGGTCCTGACTGCACAGCACTTTCTGGTCATTGCTGTTGTGCTAACACACTGCCCTTTCACCCATTTCCACCTCTCTCATCCTCACCTGTTTATACTATCCATTCTTTCCCTTTCCTTTGATCATCTCCTCTAGTTGCCAACTCAAATCTTGTCCATTGAGTCAGGTGACTATGTTACAAAATTGTCCTTACCCTGCCTCCCATTCTTTCTTACTCTAGATGTCAGATGACCAAGGGGTTACCCTGATGTAATACAACAATAATAACAATTTGTATCTTTAGCATTTTGGCTGCAGCTTTCCAACATATCTCCTTGATTCAACATCTTATAATAGCATCTTGATTAGTGGTGCTGGAAGAGCACAGCAGTTCAGGCAGCATTCAAGGAGCTTCGAAATCGACGTTTCGGGCAAATTCCTGATGAAGGGCTTTTGCCCGAAACGTCGATTTCGCTGCTCCTTGGATGCTGCCTGAACTGCTGTGCTCTTCCAGCACCACTAATCCAGAATCTGGTTTCCAGCATCTGCAGTCATTGTTTTTACCTCATCTTATAATAGCATTCCATTGACCTGGTCTTGCATATTCTCAGTAACTAGGCACCTGGGGCAGAGAATTCCAAAGGTTCACAAACCTCTGAATGAAGAGATCGTCTCTTTCACAGATCTAAATGCTCCCTTGATTCTAGTTCTCTAGCTGCTTCAGAATTTCACTTTCCAATTCTTTCTTTTACTTTGTTCATGTGATGTGGGGTGCACAGGCAAGGCCAGTCCTTATTTCCCATCCGTAACTAATGCATTTATTACAGAATTACCACATTTCTAGAGGGTCACATATAGGCCAGGTAAGCACAGTGGGTTTCCTTGGCTACCAGTGAACCAGATGAGCTTTTCCAACATTCAGCAATGGCTTCGTGGTCATCACTAGACTTTTAATTCCCAATTTTATTAATTTCAAATTCGGCCACCAGCCACATGCAGACTTTGAACTAAAATCCCCAGAACATTATCACTGTCTCTGGATTAACAGCCTGGTGAAGCAATGTCGAGACTATCACCTCCCTTTCGTGAGAACCAACCAGGATCAGAATAGGTTCTGCTATAACACGTGTTTTGTCTTTGTGAATTTGCTGTAACGGGATTGATGAATTGGGGATACTGTTTCTAAAGCGTGAACCTTTAATTTGTGTGTTGGCTGTAATGTGGTTATATCACCAATACTCTAAACTCTGTTTCTAAATCGCAGTTTTTTTCTGTGGCACGGTGGCACAGTGGTTAGCACTGCTGCCTCACAGCGCCAGAGACCCGGGTTCAATTCCCACCTCAGGCCACTGACTGTGTGGAGTTTGCACATTCTCCCCATGTCTGCGTGGGTTTCCTCCGGGTGCTCCGGTTTCCTCCCACAGTCCAAAAATGTGCAGGTTAGGTGAATTGGCCATGCTAAATTGCCCGTAATGTTAGGTGCAGGGGTAATGTAGGGGAATGGGTCTGGGTGGGTGCGCTTCGGCGGGTCGGTGTGGACTTGTTGGGCTGAAGGGCCTGTTTCCACACTGTAAGTAATCTAATCTAATCTAATCTAATGTGGGGTTGCACAAGAACACAACTGCCACATTATGGAAGAACAACCTGTAATTCTGGCAGATTTCCTTTCCTAAAGGCGTTAGTTTTCGACAGTGGCTCCAGGCCACCATTAGGCCAGGGCTTTTTAAAAAAAATTGAATTCAAATTTTGTTATGTGCTATGGTGGGATTCAGACCAGCCTGGGGTTTGTAATTGCTACCCCAGTAACAACACCACTGCACTACTGCCCCACGGTGAGAATGGAGGATTTATAGAGTCATACATCACGGAAACAGACTCTTCGGTCCAACCAGTCCAAGCCAAACACAATCCCAAACTAAACTAGTCCCAACGACCTGCACTTGGCACATATCCCTCCAAACTTTTTTTTTATTCATGTGCTTATTCAAATGTTTTTAAACCTTGTAACTGCACCCACATCTCCTACTTACCGTAGAAATTCGTTCCACACATGAACCAGTGTCTGTGTAAAAACATATGCCACTCCTGTCTTTTATTAAGTCACCTCTCACCTTAAAAATATGCCCCTAATCTTGAAATCCCCCACTCGAAAAAAAAGATACCTGCCATTCACCTTATCGTTAGCCTTCATAGAGTCATAGAGATGTACAGCACAGAAACAGACCCTTCGGTCCAACCCATCCATGTCGACCAGATATCCCAACCAAATCTAGTCCCATTTGCCAGCATCCGGCCCATATCCCTCTAAACCCTTCTTATTCATATACCCATTCAAATGCCTCTTAAATGTAATTGTAACAGCCTCCACCACTTCCTCTGGCAGCTCATTCCATACACATACCACCCTCTGCGTGAAAAAGTTGCCCCTTAGGTCTCTTTTATATCTTTCCCTTTCACCCAAAACCTATGCCCTCTCATTCTGGATCCCACCCCAGGGAAAAACACTTTGTCTATTTATCCTATCCATGCCTGTCATAATTTTGTAAACCTTTATAAGGTCACCCCTCAGCCTCCAACGCTCCAGGGAAAACATCCCCAGCCTGTTCAGCCTCTCCCTGTAGCTCAAATCCTCCAACCCTGGCAACATCCTTGTAAATCTTTTCTGAACCCTTCCAGGTTTCACAACAACTTTCCGATAGGAAGGAGAACAGAATTGCACACAATATTCCAACAGTGGCCTAACCAATGTCCTGTACAGCCGCAACATGACCTCCCAACTCCTGTACTCAATACTCTGACCAATAAAGGAAAGTATCCTTTCTACCTGCGACTCCACTTTCAAGGAGCTATGAACCTGCACTCCAAAGTCTCTTTGTTCAGAAACACTCCCTAGGACCTTATCATTAAGTGTATAAGTCCTGCTAAGATTTGCTTTCCCAAAATGCAGCATCTCACGTTTATTGGAATTAAACTCCATCTGCCACTTCTCAGCCCATTGGCCCATCTGGTCAAGATCCTGTCGTAATCTGAGGTAACCTTCTTTGCTGTCCCGCACTACCTAAGGTTACCCTGCAGGATTCTCCTCTCAATCTCTCGCCTTGCCTGAAGTATGGTGACCCTTGGGTGAAACTCTCTCTGATAAGAGTAGGACTATGGCGACTTTACCTTTGAATGGGTCACCATTTGCCCTGAGGGCAATTAAGGATGGGCAATAAATGCAGAGCTTGCTGTCAACCCAAGAATGAATTTAAAAAACCCTTGAATAAAAGTGAAACACTGTAGACGTTGAGAAACTGAATTGAAAACGGAAATTGCTGGAGAAACTCAGCAGGCCTGGCAGCCTCTGTGGAGAGAAAGCAGAGCCAACGTTTCGAGTGTTGTATAACCTTTCATCAGAGAGTCTGAAGAACTCACCCACTGAAGAGTCATTTTGGTCTCAAAACATTAACTCTGTTTTCTCCCTGCACAAACACTGCCAGATCTGCTGAATTTCTTCAGTAAACTCTGTATTTGTCACTGTAATATTAATTGGGCCTGATTACTGTGAAATGTAGACTTTCCTGCTCCTCGGATGCTGCCTGACCTGCTGTGCTTTTCCAGCGCCACTCTTTTCAACTCTGACTCTTCAGCATCTATAGTGCTCAACTTCTCCTGATTCTAACCCTGTTTATCCACGCTCATTTTGAATTCACCCCTTTCACCAGCCAGTGACTACAAAAATGACACACACATGTTAAATCTTGAATGAGTTGAGGCTTCAGCTGTTAATGATGCCTCCCACAGCCCAATAGCCCACTGTCAGCTACTGTCCAGAATGAGCAGGTAAGGTACTAACAGGTATTTGGCAACACTTGGAATGTTAGGAGAAAAAAGGGAAATCAGCAAATCTGAACTGAGTCAGTTTCTGGATTAGTGGTGCTGGAAGAGCACAGCAGTTCAGGCAGCATCCAAGGAGCTTCGAAATCGACGTTTCGGGCAAAAGCCCTTCATCAGGAATAAAAGCACTGAACTGAGTCAGTGGCAAGGCCAGCACTGATGTGCCATCTTCAACTCTGTCTGTGAGTCTGTTGTTAATTTTAAGACTGAGATTGATAACTGTTTGTTCAGCAAATGTATTAAGGGATATGGGCTAAAGTCAGGCATATGCAGTGATCAGATATAATCTCATTAAATGGTGGCAGAACAGGCTCGAGGGGCTGAATGGCCTACACCTGTTCCTTTGTTCCTATTGAGTCTCCTGCAGCACCACAACCCTCCAAGACCTTCTGTGCTCCTCCCACTCTGGTCCATGGTGCATCTGTTCAATTACATCATCATTGGCGAGTGCTGTTCCTACAGCAAATAGTGTCCTCAGCCCTGGAATCCCCTCTTTAAAACATCCAGAGGTTTTACCTCACTCTAAGATGGTCTTTTAACTGAGTTTTTGATCATCTGTCCCAATACATTTGGTAAGGATCATTGTCAAATATTGTTTGATAAAATCAACTTGGGACAATTTATTACCCTAAAGGCAATGTATAAGGCAAAGCCAATTTTCTTTTAAAAACAATGACTGAATCTGCCTCTACCACCCTCTTAAGCAGTGCATTTCAAATCCCAGCCACTTAGTGTATAAAGCTATTTCCTTAATTATTTAAAAGAAATAATTGACCCCAAACTAAGTGTATCTGTCTTTGTTGAATGCACAATGGCTCTGATTTTCATCTCAATGGCTAATAGGAATATTGGGTCAACAACTTCAAATTGCCACCAGTGCAACTACAGTGAATATCATAGAATGATGCAGTACAGATGGAGATCATTCAGCCCAACATGACTAAGTCAGCTCTTTGACAAAGAACCTTAAATAGTCCTAACTCGTGTATTCTTTCTTTATAGTCCTGAAATGTTTTGCCCTAAGCAAGGTTTGTGATCATATTTGTTCAATCATTCATTGCCGTTGATTTTCTGGTGTATGATTTAAATTGTTACAGTCACATAGGAGATCAGTGAGAGAACTGAAAGGCTGGAGCAAGATGAGTAACATTGTGCTGTGTCTTACTGCCAGTTTTATGAAGACTCCTCTTTGGTGCCAGTTCTGGCTGTGTTTTCTGCTTTAGATCACACAAATCGAATCATATGTTTATATCAAAAAATCCATACAATGTACAAATGCAAGCTGCTGTTCCTATTCAGTTTGAAGCATGACCTTTTGCCCAAATTGATATTTTAGACCCCTCTGCGATAAAGGACAACATTTCATTCACCATTTTGAGGGCATTTTGTATCCTCTACAATCCTTTAGTGACTTGTGACAGGGTGACTCTCTTTGTCCCTGATTGTCCTTGGTCTTGCATCATTTAGCAAATGTATCAAACCGACTTCTGTCCACCCAGAGTAAGATGACCTCACATTTCCCCACATTGAACTCTATTTACCACTATCGTTTATCTCTGTGCTTTTGTAGCTTCCTGCTCTGAACATACTGTGACTCCAAGCTTGACACTGTCTGCAAAACCTGGGTGGAGAACTCTCTATCTCTTTGTCCTAGCCATCGGGGCGTGTAGTGAAGAACTCAGATCCTGGTGCTAATTCTTGGGAACAGTCCTTGGATTCTGCCAATCGGAACATTTTTACTCTTTCTATCCTACATTTCAACAAATTGCCAACCAGGTTTATTTCCAACTCCATGTAATAGCTCCTTTAATAATCTCTTCTGTGGCACCTTATCACATTTTGTTTAGAAATCCTGTGGTCAATGCTCATAAACACTTCCTGGTCTGTCATCCTTGTGACCCCTTTGAAAATCTCAAACAGATTAGTCAGGCCTGATTCATCACAAATCTGCACTGGTCCTCTTGAATCGACTGATCCCTCATCAATCAATCTGCCTCTAATGTCCAATCATAGTAATTTCCTTAGTTATGGCTTGGGCTGTGTGTACCTCACCCACTGGGGTCATGGTGGTCTCAACGGTGACCTTAAAAGAACGGTGAAGGAGGACAGAGGGAGTTCTCCAGACTGGCTTTCTACAGACTGCAGATCTCCACTTGACTCTAATGCTGTGGTCCTCGGGTCCACTGTATAAATCCTCTCCATTGGAACGGGATAAAGTAGGTTTTAAGGAAATATCTGGAGTAAGGTAATGGGGCAAACTGTGTTATTGACAGAATTTTAGAACCTAGGGGCCAGACCCCTGAAGGTACAATGGCCAGGGGCAGATGGAGAAAGTGAGCATAATTTAGATGTGTAGAAGCCTCATTGAACTGTAGGGTGGGTGGCAATTACAGATGTCGTGAGGGACAGGTTAATAAGGGCTTTGAAAACAAGAATGAGAATTGCAGAACTTTACCTGTCTTTATTCTGCATTGATACTCTTCCCTGTAACAACAACTGATCAAACTCACTCCTGGAAATTCCAAGTATTCCTGGGGCAACTTGTTGTGATTCCACTATCCTTGACATGGAAGCGTTTTCTGAGTTTAGTCCTGTGCAGTCGGATTCCAATTCTGGTGTTCTGTTGCTTTGATCTGGACTCCTGAACCAGAAATAATTTTCCGGGCAGAAAGTGGGAACAGGGGATTGAGTTGGATGAGCAGCCATGGTCATAATGAATGGGTTAAATGGCCTACTCCTGTTTCTATGCTTCAATGTTTTCCTCTACCTACACAATCAAACTGCTTTACTGCTTACATCTCAATCAGTAGGAGATGAACTCTGAGACAGTAGGTTTTAGTTACAGTATCTCTGCTGGCTGGAGTCTCAGGGTGAATGTAGAGCAAGCTGGGAGCTAGTGAGATTTGCAAGAAACAAGTCTCCGTCTTCACAGTTACTGACCAGGGCTGTACAGATCAATGCAGCCAAATATTTTCTGAATTATTTCTGTTTGACTTTTCACCAGTTTTCCTGTGGAAATATTTACATCTCTTATTACTGTTTACACAACTAGACATGCTCTAGCATCAGCTAGTTTAGGAAAGCAGCACACTGCCTGACCCCTCATAAACTCTTCTCTTTCCCTCTCTCTACTCAGAGCAACTTAAGCAGTGAGTAAAAATGCAAACATTGATCGAAACAATTTCGATGAATAGCTATGATGTTTTGGTCAGGAATGTCCATACCTAGATAGGTGCCAAACTATTTTCAGCATGCATGTGTACTCACACGTGTGTGTGCATGTTAGTGCATGTCCATATATATGTGTACATGAGTGCGTGCTTCTGAATGTGTCACAGTGAATGCATATGTATGAGTGCATTGATGTGAATCTGTACATGTGTTTGTGTATATGTAAGTGTGTGTGCGTGTGTGAATATGTATGTGTATGCATGCATGTCTGTTGTACATTTTTGCATGTAAGCATGTGTTTCTATGTATGTGTGTACATGTATGTGCAAGTGTGTGTGCGTGTGTGTATGAGAATGTGTGCATGTGTGTATGTGTATGTGTGAGAGTATGTGTGTTTGTGAATGTATATGTGTAGGTGCATGTATGTCCACACACGTGTGGGTATACATTCTACTTACAAATTATCACTGCTAATGTCTTCATTATTAAAGGATTTTTAAATTCTATTGTATGACTTCATGACACCTCAAAGTGCTTTGTAGCCAATTGAAGTACTTTGAAGTGTTGTAAAGTGGGAAGCACAGCAGCCTACTTGCACACAGCAAGTTCACACAAACAATTATGATCAAATAATCCATTTTACTGAAGTTGGATAAGGGATAAATATCTTCTAACACATTGGGCAGAACCTCTCCTGCTGTTCAACATCATACTCATGGAATCACTTTCCTTCAGCTGATGAAGCACAGTTTAATCCCTCCTCAAACATAGACACCACTGACAGTGCAACTCTCCCTCAGAAAAGTAAATATCCTTTTAAACCTCTGCACTGAGGTCTCCTGAGTGAGACCTAAACTCACAAACTCCTGATATGTGCTGTATCTAATGCAAGTTGTGGCAAAAATGACCTGGTCCCTGTGCTTTCATTGTGAAGAACTGTCAGGTATTTATGGTACAAGCAGGGCTCCAGCTGATGGAAAACCCTGTTTGAGCTGGTGTCCCGTACATGTTTGCTCCTGTGTAAGGAGCCTTGTTTACTGCAACATGAGATTTCATTTCCTTGTGGATTTTATTCCTTTCACTTTAAGTGAAACGGTTATTCGATCTCTGATTGTGGGTGGCTGATTGTTTGATAGATTAAATACCGGCAGGGCAGCACAGTGGCTCAGTAGTTAGCAATGCTGCCTCACAACACCAGGGAGCTGGGTTCGATTCTACCCTTGGGCGACTGCCTGTGTGGAGATCACATATTCTCCCCATGTCTCCATGGGTTTACTCTAGGTGCTCTGGTTCCCTCCCATAGTCCAATGATGTTCCAGATAGATGGATTGACCATGCTGAATTGTCCATAGTGTCCAGGGATGTGCAGGCAAAGTAGATTAGCCATGGCTCTGGGTGGGATGTTGTTCAGAGGGTTGTTGTGGATTTGATGGGCTGAACAGCCTGCTTCCACATTGTAGGAATTCTGTGATATTGTGGAGGGGTGCTTTCTGATTGGAGGTCTGTGACCAGTAACGTTCTGCAAGGATCAATGCCAGGACCTCTGTTTGTAATGCATATAAATGATGTAAGTGAAAATGCAGGTGGTCTGATTAATAAGTCTGCCGATGACATGAAAATTAGTGGAGTTGTGGATAGTGAGCATGGTTGTCAAAGGATACAGCATGGAGAAACGGCAGATGAAATATAATCTAGACAAGTGTGACATAATTTTGGGAGATCAAATGCAAGAGGAAAATATACAGTAAATGGCAGGACCCTTTGGAGCATTGATATACAAAGAAATCCGAAAGTGTGATCTATAGCTCCCTGAAAGTGGCAACACAAGTGAATAAGATAATGATATGGCATGCTTGTCTTCCTTTTTAGGGGCACTGAAAAATAAAAGTTGTCAAGTCATATTGCAGCTGTATCAGGCTTTGGTCAGGCCACATTTGGAGTATTGTGTGCAGTTCTAATACTCACACTATAGAATGGATGTGGAGGCTTTGGAGAGCATGCAAAAAGGCTTGAGCAGGATGGTGTCTGGATTGAAGTGTATTAGCTATAAGGAGAGGTTGTTTAAACTTGGATTGTTTTCACTAGGGAGTCGGAGGCTGAGGGACAACCTGAGAGAAGTATATAAAATTATGAGAGGCTTGGATAGGACAGGTAATCAGTCTTTTACCCAGGGTGGAAATGCCAAAAACTAGGGGCATAGGTTTAAACTGAGAGAGGGAAGGTTTAAGGGAGATGCGTGACGAACATTTTTTACACAGAGAGTGGTGAGTGCCTGAAATGTGCTGCCAGGGGGAGGTGGTAGAAGCAGATATATTTACAGGGATTAAGAGGCATTTAGACAGACATATGAACAGGTGGGAATAGATTCCTAGAACTTCACAGTACGGAAGGAACCATTCAACCAACTGGGTAAAAACAATGACTGCAGATGCTGGAAACCAGATTCTGGATTAGTGGTGCTGGAAGAGCACAGCAGTTCAGGCAGCATCCAAGGAGCTTCGAAATCGACGTTTCGGGCAAAAGCCCTTCATCAAAAATAAAGGCAGTGAGCCTGGAACGTGGAGACTTTCTCCCCACCCCCACCCTCCTCTAGCTTATCTCTCCACGCTCCTTTCTTCCTGATGAAGGGCTTTTGCCCGAAACATCGATTTCGAAGCTCCTTGGATGCTGCCTGAACTGCTGTGCTCTTCCAGCACCACTAATCCAGAACATTCAACCAACTGTGTCTGTACCAGCTCCTGAAAAAGCTACCCAGCCAATCCTATTCTCCAGCCCTATCTCTGTAACCCACTAAACTTATCACTTTCAAATTTATCTCCAGCTCTCTTTTGAAACCTCCGATGGAATCCTCCTCCCTCACTCTCCCAGGCAATGCATTCCAAATCATAACAACTCCCTGAGAAAAGGAGTTTCTCCTCATCTCACTCCTAGCTCTCTTGCTGATAAACTTGAAATTGTGACCCACTAGTTACTGACATACTAACCAGTGGAAACAGAATATCCTTTGTTATCCTGTCAAAGTTATTCATAATTTTGAACACCTCACTAAGGTCACCTTTTAATCTTCTCAGCTCCAAGTGGAGTAAGCCCAGTCTCTTTAATCTTTCCTTGTGTCTAAACCCCCTCATTCCTGGTATCATTCTCGTAAATCTCCTTCGCACTCTCTCCAAGGTTTTAACATCTATTGTTAAATAAGGTGCCAGAGCTGAACACAATACTACAAATGTGGTTTGACCAATGATTTGTAGAGGTGCAGCATCAATTCCTTGCTTCTACACTTGATGCCTTTATTTATAAACTCAAGGATCCTATAAGCCTTCCTACCAACTATTTCAGCATTCCCGGACACCTTGAGAGAATCATGTGTGTAATTCCAAGGTCCCTCTGCTCCTGTACCCCCCTCAGCGTTCTACCATCAGGCCTGTAATTTCTCTCTGTGTTTTGTCTACCAAATTACCTCACAGTCATCTGCATTGAAATCCATCTGCCAGATGTCTGCCCATTTCGCCAACTTGTCACTATCCCTCTGAAGTCACCCAGCATCATCCATGCAATTCACTCTTCTCCCTAGTTTAGCACCTTCTGCAAATTCAGAGATTTTGCCCTCAACACCCATCGTCAAATTGTTTATATAAATCAGAAAAAGCAAGGCTCCCAACACTGATCCCTGGGGAACATCACTTTCAACTTGTCTCTGATCTGAGAAATGCCTATCTATACTTTCCCTCTGTTTCCTGTCTTTTAACCAACTTCTAATCCATGCTGCTATGGACTCATTAATCCCAAACATTTCTAACTTACTAACCAACCTGCCATGTGCCACAGTGTCAAATGCTTTCTGAAAGTCCAAATATACAACATCCACCGCACTACCCTCATCCACTGCCTGGGTCACCTCACCAAAGAACGGAATTAAATTTGTCAGACATGACTTGCACTCGACAGTATTAACTTTTATTTCTCTAAGTGTACATTTATCTGACCTGTATTATAGTCTCCATCAATTTTCCAACTTTTGATGTCAAGCTGGCAGGTTTATAGTTTCCTGGGTTATCTTTTGCCACTTTCTTAAATAAAGGTGTCACATTTACAATCCTCCAGTCCCCCCAGGACTAAGTCTGTGTTCAGACAGACCTGGAAAATTTCTATCAAAGGCTCCACAATTTGTTTCTTTAACTGTAATCTAGGATGCATCCCATCTGGGTCTGGACACTTCTCTACCTGGAGCGCTGCCAGCCTTTTTAGGCCCTCCACTTTAGCCCTCATTATCCTGCTCAGACACTGAATGCTCATACTTTCAACTAGGCCACTTTCATTATCTACTAACTTGGTAAAGACAGAAGCAAAGTATTCATTTAGTAGCTCTGCCATAACCAGTACGATTCAGTAAGCAGCTGACCCTGCTTGTTCCTTATGTGCCCTACTCTATCCTTCACTAATCTTTTACTATTAATATGTTTGAAGAAAATTTTCCTACTTGTTTTACTGCAGCCTGCTATCTTTTCCTCATATTTCCTCTTAGCCTTCCTTATTCCAGCCCTGGCCTCTGTCCTGCATTTGAGATACTCTCCCTGATTTCTATTGTTATTATTAGGGTATGCATCCCATGCATCCTTTTTCTTCCTTAGTTTCTCACCAATACCCTTAGTCATCCACAGTATTCTAGTTTTGGATACCCTTTATTTATTTGTCATAGGTATGTATGTAGCTTGCACCCAATTAATTTCTCTTTTGAAGTTTTCCCATTTTTCATCTATTGTTTTATCTACCAAAATGTGTTTCCAATCAACTTCCTCCAGTTCAACTTTTAGACCATTAATGACTGCCCTTTCCCAACCTGGAATTTTAAACCTGAACTGATTTTTCTCCTTTTCTAACTTAATACTGAACCTTATTCTGTTATGATCACTATTCCCCAAATGCTCCCCCACTCTGATGTTCTCCACTTGGCCTGTCTCATTTCCTAGGAAATTCCAAGATTTTGAGCCAATGATCATGAGGGGCCTGGAAAGGACCAATAGACAAAGTCTTTTCCCTGGGGTGAGGGAGTCCAGAACTGGACAGTGTGGGCGGCACGGTGGCACAGTGGTTAGCACTGCTGCCTCACAGCGCCAGAGACATGGGTTCAATTCCCGCCTCAGGCGACTGACTGTGTGGGGTTTTGCACATTCTCCTCGTGTCTGCGTGGGTTTCCTCTGGGTGCTCTGGTTTCCTCCCACAGTCCAAAGATGTGCAGGTCAGGTGAATTGGCCATGCTAAATTGCCCATAGTTGTAAGTGTAGGGGTATGGATGGGTTGCGGGTCGGTGTGGACTTGTTGGGCCGAAGGGCCTGTTTCCACACTGTAGGTAATCTAGAGGTTATAGGTTTACTGTGAGAGGGGGAAGATATAAAAGAGACCTAAGGGGCAACGTTTTCACACAGAGGGTGGTACATGCATGGAGTGAGCTGCCAGAGGAAGTGGTGGAGGCTGGTACAATTGCAACATTTAAAAGGCATCTGAGTGGGTATATGAATATGAATAGGAAGGGGGGGCGGGTTCGGAAGGATGTTAGCCGGGTGCTGGCAAGTGGGACTAGGTTAGGCTATCTGGTCGGCATGGACGAGCTGGACCGAAAGGTCTGTTTCTGTGCTGTATATCTCTATGACTCTATGACACTGAAGGAACGGTGATATATTTCCAAGTCAGGATGGCGACTGGCTCAGAGGGAAATTTGCAGCTGATTGTGTTCCCATGTATGTGCTGCCCTTGTTCTTCTAGATAGAAGTGACCACGGGTTTGGAAGGTGCTGTTGAAGGAACCTTGATGAATTTCTGCAGTGAATCTTGTAGATAGTACACACTACTGCTATTGAGCATTGGTGGTGGAGGGAGTGGATGTTTGTGGATGTGGTGCCATTGAAGTAGGCTGCTTTGCTCTGGACGAAGTCAAGCTTCTTGAGAGTTGTTGGAGCTGCCCCCATCCAGGAAGTGGGGAGTATTCCATCACACTCCTGACTTATGCCTTGCAGATGGTGGACAGGCTTTGGGGGGGGTCAGGAGGTGGATTACTGAATTCTCTCTATGTAATGAAGAATTTCGTCTGAATACTTCCCTACTCACCAGGCTGTGTGTGATTACAGCTGGAATAAACACGACAGGAGGTTATCCCCTCTATTCCGGTCCTCAGTGAATATTATAGTATTTAGTTTTTGATTCACTTGTTCTTTCATAGGATGTCACTGGCAGAAACAGCATTTGTTGTCCATTGCTAAGTGCCCTCAGACTGAGCAATTTGTGGAGGTATTCCAGAGGGCAGTTAAGATTATGGAAGGTTGCTGCACAAGTGGATAGAGTGGTCAAGAAGGCATATAGGATGCTTGCCTTCATTGGTCAGGGTATTGAGTATAAGAGCTGGCAAGTCATGTTAACATTGTACACGACATTGGTTCGGCCGCATTTAGAATACTGTGTACAGTTCCGAGCGCCACATTACCAAAAGAATATGGAAGCTTTGGAGAGGGTGCAGAGAAGGTTTACGAGGATGTTGCCTGGTATGGAAGGTGCTAGCTATGAAGAAAAGTTGAATAGGTTAGGTTTATTTTCATTAGAAAAAAGGAGATTGAGGGGGGACCTGATTGAGGTTTACAAAATCATGAAGGGTATAGACAGGGTGGATAGAGATAAGCTTTTTCCCAGGGTGAAGGATTCAATAATGAGAGGTCATGCTTTCAAGGTGAGAGGTGGAAAGTTTAAGGGGGATACACGTGGCAAGTACTTCACACAGAGGGTAGTCGGCATTTGGAACATGTTGCCAGCAGAGGTGGTAGAGGCAGGCACAGTAGATTCATTTAAGATGTGTCTGGATAAATGCATGAGTAGGTGGGGAGCAGAGGGATACAGATGCTTAGGAATTGACTGACAGGTTTAGACTGTACATTTGGATCGGCTCAGGCTTGGAGGGCCGAAGGGCCTGTTCCTGGACTGTAAATTTTCTTTGTTCTTTGTTCTACCCACATTGCTGTGGGTCTGGAGTCAGGTGTAGGTCAGACTAGGTGAGGATGGCAGATTTCCTTCCCTGTTGGACATTAGTGAATCAGATGTTTCTTTTATGACACAAAAACAGAAATTGGCTGGAAAGGCTCAGCAGGTCTGGCAGCATCTGTGGAGAGAAATCAAAATTAATGTTTCAGGTCGAATTCTGAGGAAATGTCACTCGACCCGAAACGTTAACTCTGATTTCTCTCCACAGATGCTGCCAGACCAGTTGAGCTTTTCCAGCAATTTCTATTTTTGTTTCTGATTAACAGCATCCGCAGTTCCTTCAGTTTTGTTTTTTTTTACAACAATCAAAGATACTTTCACAGTGACCACCACCAAGACTAGCTTTTAATTGCAGGGTTTTATTGAATTAATTTTTCAATTTCACGAAAGGGATGTGAATCTGTGCTGCCACAGCCTTTGTCCTGGGTCTCTGGAATATCATTCCAGAGACTTCACCATTTCCCAACAGCTTATGTTCCCTCTAATCCTTCCTGCTGCTGAAAGGGCCTTCCAGAAAATCAATACGTCTGCACACCAATCCAGGGTGCACGCACCCTCTGAGGAGTTGTACTGTTTAGTGCCAACCTTGCTGACAGCACCGCCCCTCCTGTTTTAATCTTAAAGCTCTGTAAGTTTTCTGCGCACTGCCCCTTTAATTCAGAGCATTGTGTTTTAGGTAATTTCCAGAAAGCGCTGTGCTGGCCAAGCCTCAGCACCCAACAGCTCATCAGGGATTTTGATTTTGTGCAGGCTGTTGGCTCGACATTGGTGCACTTGAAAAGCACAGACAGCAATTCGAGCCAGGAATTTGTGTGTTTGTGATAAGTCTTTAATTGCAGGAGGTCTGCAGTGTGCTTTCTAACAACAAGATATCACCCCGTGGCATCCACTAAGGACTCAGTCACTTATAGTGAAAAGGTGGTAAAAGATAGAGTAGGGTCGATGAGGGTTTTGCACTCAAAGGCAGGAGGCATAATTGAGGTATTAATGAATACTTTGCATCTGTCTTTACCCACTAGGCAGAGCTACCCAGGTCATGATAGCAGAAGAGGAAGGTCAGTCACAGAAAGTTATAAAATTGATAAGGAGGTGGTACTGGATGAGCTGTCAGTATTTAAAGTTGGACACTGGGGCTGGATGAGATACATCCAAGGATATTGAAGGAAGTGAAAGTGAAAATTACGGAGGCACCAGCAACAATGTTTCAATCTTCTGTAGATTCAGGACAGTGCCAGAAGTTTGAAGAAATTCAAACAATACATTCTTGTTCATAACAGATTTTAATGACAGACCCAGCAACTATAGATCAGTTAGTTCAACTTTGGTGTTCAGGAAGCTTCTCATAACAATTATTTGCGATGGAGTTAATCATCAAATGGAGAAGCTGAGGTCAATTTGGAAGCACGGGTGTGGATTAGTTAGGGGGACATCTTGTCTAACTAACTTGCTGGAAGCGGAAACAGAGAGGGTTGATCAAGTAATGCTATTGATGTCGTGTACACGGACTTCCAGAAGATGTTTAAAACTGCCGCACAAGAGACTTGTGAGGTTTTGCTATACATAAATGATCTGAATTTTGGTGTGCAGGGGGGCAATTTCAAAGTTAGTGGATGACACAAAACTTGGGAGAATTGTAAACTGTGAGAATGACAGTGTAGAATACAAAAGGACATTGACATGTTCTGTAGAAGGTGGATAGATGGCAGATGAAGTTCAAATGTGGAGAAGTATGAGGTATAAAAAACATGGAGAGACAGTGTAAAATAAAAGGTTCCACTCTAAAAGCTGTTCAGGAGCAGTAAGACCATCCATATGTCATTAAAGATGGCAGGTCGGATAGAGAGAACAATTGATAAAGCAGACAGTCTTCATTAACAGGGGCAATGAGTACAAGAGAAGGAAAGTAATCAGGAACCTTTGTAGGAGATTGGTTAGAAAGCAGCTGGAGTATTGTGTACAGTTCTGGGTGCCATGCTTAAGTAAGATGAAAGTGCATTGGTGAGAGCGCAGAAGATGTTTAAGGATGAGAAACTTCACTAATGAGAAAAGGTCGGAGAATTTGAGACAGTTTTCCCTCAAGAGGCTAAGACTAAGAAGAAATTTGTAAGCCAACAGAATAGGTGACAGCCATTCTCTGGTTTAGGGCAAAGCCTTGACCATTCATAATCCACAATGAGTTTCTTTAAAATTTAAGCCCAGCTTAATAGTTAACAGTCAGTCATCATTAACCAATGCATTCTCCATGGCAACGTCTCTATCAATCAGAGTCCACTAGCCAACTCAGCACTGTCCTCTCATACAATATGAATGCTGATATTCTTGTAAGCTGTCATGATGAAAAGCTTTGTCTAAAGTGTGTCTTTTTTTAAACCAAGACTCAGTTTCCATCCTCACAAATTATTATATGGCCTATATGTCTAAGATCCTACATTACTCATGTCTGACCTACCACTACCCATTCAGACTTTTATTCAGACCGTAAATTATTTGAAGTAATCCAAAAATAATACTCAGACATTCCAATGGAATTGATTCAACTTCTGTTTGGAAATGAGTTGATATTTGCTGTAAGGGTTGCCAACTTTAGTTGGAAATATATTTCCGGAGTTTCACATGACATCCTACCAACCTAGAATATTGGAATAGTCGGTTTCTTCATTCTCCAATCAGCTGATTCTTGATTTTCCACCTCCAGTAACATTTATGATTAATAAGTTAAAACATCAATGAAAATTAAAAGAAAAAATAAGATTTTTAGCGACTTTTTTTATATCTGGCAATCCTGGAAGTTTGGGAACACCCAGTTATTATTCATATTACAAATGATAATTTCCAATTGAATGCTTCACCTTCATTCACTGAATGAAGCTGTGAATCCTGTGGGGTTTTCGTTAAACTGGGGGGACAATTTAACTCCAGCATGTTCCCCTTCTCGCTCCAGATATCACCCACTTCGCAAGGTTTGCTTTCTTATCATTTTAAACTGAAAAACTTATTAAAAGTAAAACAACAACTTACTACGTAACATTACTTTGCCAAATACAGTGTGGTCCCTGGCTAGGGTGCTACAGTTCCACCTGTGGTGTCGGAATTGGTGTTGACATTCATGGATCCACTCTTTGGCTCCCTCGCCAATGGACTGCATGATGTCTGGGTGCTTTTGACACAACTGTCGCTGTTTGTTGACCAGGCCTGGGATATTGTCACAGATCACCCGTGCTCCCAGAGCTCCGATGTACCTGCAAGAGAGATCATCGCTGTTAGATCACAACACCTCAACAAGAACGTCCCACATTTTTCATGCATTCATTTTCAGGGAATGTGGGCACCGCTGACAAGGACAGTATTTGAGGCCCATCCCTAATTGGCCCTTTAACTGAGTGACTTCCTTGGCCATTGCAGAGGGCAGCCAAGAGTGAACTGCATTGCTCTGGGCCTAGAGTCACATGTAGGTCAGACCAGGTAAGGATGGCAGATTTCCTTCCCTAAAGCACGCAAGTAATCCTGATCGGCTTTGATGATGATGGTCAAAATTAAAATAGCCTTTTTAAACCAGATTTTCATCTGCCGCTTTGAATTTAAAACCTTGCCTTCAGAACATTAGTGTGGAGTTCACAGAATCATAGAATCCCTACATTGTGGAAGCAGGCCATTTGGCCCATCAAGTCCACACTGACCCTCCAAAGAGCCTCCCACCCAGACCCACACCCCCTCCCCCACCCTATCCCCTGCCTTCCCCTGGCTAATCCATCTAGCCTGTACACATGGGCAATTTCCCATGGCCAATCCACCCTAACCTACACATTTTTGGACTGTGGGAGGAAACCGGAGCAGCCGGAGGAAACCCACGCAGACACGGGGAGAATGTGCAAACTCCACACAGACAGTCACCCGAGGCTGGAATCAAACCCTGGTCCCTGGCGCTGTGAGGCAGCAGTGCTAAATACTGAGCCACCGTGCCACCCCCGGGTTCTGGATTACTAAATCCAGTGACATTGCCACCATATAGAGAAGTTTATCAGATCCCCTCTCTTAAATGTATGGGAGGGGGGGTATTTTGTACGATATAAATAAATGCCAATCACAGTCAAACATTCTGCCCAGTATCAGTTATGTGTTAGGTTGGAGAAGCTGGGGTTGTTTTCCTTTGAGAAGAGATTAAAAGGATATTTTAATTCATGAGGAACCTGAACATAGAGGAAAGCTGTTCCCATTGGCGGGAGGTTTGAGAACCAGCGAACTCAGAGTCAAGAGGACTGGCAAAAGATCCAGAAGTGACTTGTTTATGAAAGAATGGTTAGGATCCAGAGGAATGCACAGTCTGAGAGTGGTGGAGGCAGATTTAATCATGGCTGTCAGTAAGGAAACAGATGGATACTTGCAGGACTGCAGGGAAGGATCTGAGATGGAGAATGAACTAACCTGCTCTTGCAGAGAGCTGGCACAGGCTGATGGGCTGAATGGTCACCTTCTGTGTTGCAATAATTTCATTATTAGCCACTACAGAACTTGAATATTACAGAAAAACGCAATTTATGAAGCTTTTTGTTTGCACTCATCAGGACATTTTGCAAGAATACCAATTCAGAGGTAAACCAACATTTAACCAGGTGTCTCTGAATATGCAGTATAAATATTGATGTTCCCCTTGAATTTCTATTTTTGAAGACTGTCCTGATAACTCAAACCTCACTGTTAACTGAAGGGTCATTTTGCCTCCATATGTGCCTGCAGCAAGCAGGGGCTTAGTTCCTGGTCCTCTCTGAATTAGATTCCCTACAGTGTGGAAACATGCCCTTTGGCCCAACAAGTCCACACCGACCCTCCGAAGAGTAACCCATCCCCCTCTGACTAATGCACCTATCAACAATTTAGCATGGTCAATTCACTTGACCTGTACATCTTTGGAATGTAGGAGGAAACCGGAGGAAACCCACGCAGACACGGAGAGAATGTGCAAACTCCACACAGACAGTCCCCCGAGGCTAGAATCGAACCTGGGACCCTGGTGCTGTGAGGCAGCAGTGCTAACCACTGAGCCATCATGCCACCCTGAATGATTGTGGTGGGATGCAGGGCTGGTGAGGATTGACCTACAACATGAACCAGCTTCCTCTCCCATTCCTTTTGCACTAGATTCCTGAAAAGCTCAGCAAGTTTGGACAATGCGGCTCCCCATGTTGGGAATGTTTGTTGGGAGATCTGGGAAGGAGATACCAAACCCATTGAGGACCCTGGATATCAGTGTCAGTGTCTGGCTTTAACATACACTCCCAATCCTTTTCAGACCAGTCCAAATCCATTTTGTCATAAACGTCATCAATTAGAAGTAACCTCCATTCTCTAAACTGTTTCCCTGGAAACTTTGTAAAAAGAAAATCCAAAGCAGGGACTACACCAAACAATGCACGTGCAAAACTCTCCAAACAGAAGATATCTAATGACCTTCTCATTCCAAATATATATATATGAAACACCAATTAAAGAACATTGAATCTTAAACACAAAATGATTCTAATGAATGGCAAACATGGAAATTATAGTAAACCCAAAATATAGAATGACTTTCCACCAGAGAATGTGGACATGTCCACATATCATTAGCATGTATACAGACACATATACACACATGCTCACACGCACACAGCTCCACACACAGACACGCACACATTCTCATACGCACAACCACACACAAGGGCACGTACACACATTCTCACACGCACACAGCTCCACACACAGACACATATACACACATTCTCACACACACAGCTACACACACACACACACACAGCTACACACACATATGTTCTCACACACACAGCTACACACACAGACACACACAAGACACAGACACACAATCTCAAACACACACAGACACAGATACATATTCTCACACACAGCTACACACACACATTCTCTCACGCACACATTCTCACATGCACATAACTACACACAAGGGCACGTACACACATTCACACACACAGCTACACACACAGAGACATATGCATACATTTCACACACACACAGACACATGCACACATTCTCACACGCATACACCTACACACACACATACTCACACACACACTCACACACAGCTACACACATACTCACACACAGCTACACACACAGACACATACACAGCTACACACACACAGCTACACACACATTCTCTCACACACAGACACATACACACAACTACACACACAGACACATACACACATTCTCATATACACAGCTACACACACACATTCTCACAGACACACTCTGTTATGATCACAATGAAGCTGATGTGGAGTCATTTCTGGAGTGTGGGCCTTCTCAGATTGAACCTTATGTGCAGTGGCTTCTAGGTATTTTAAAATCAATTAAATCACGTTCAATCAAATGATATCAAATCAAATTAACCTGGTTAAAAGAGGTTGTGATTGAAATGGAGCCTGCAAATTTAAATGATCAAACTTCAAATTGAAATGTTGCTTCGAAAATGAATAAGTAGGCCACTGTTGGAACTTTGTGTGCAATTCCGGTCTCCTTCCTATCGGAAAGATGTTGTGAAACTTGAAAGGGTTCAGAAAAGATTTACAAGGATGCTGCCAGGGTTGGAGGATTTGAGCTACAAGGAGAGGCTGAACAGGCTGGGGCTGTGTTCCCTGGAGCATCGGAGGCTGAGGGGTGACATAGAACATAGAACATAGAAGAATACAGCGCAGTACAGGCCCTTCGGCCCTCGATGTTGCGCCGATCCAAGCCCACCTAACCTACACTAGCCCACTATCCTCCATATGCCTATCCAATGCCCGCTTAAATGCCCATAATGAGGGAGAGTCCACCACTGCTACTGGCAGGGCATTCCATGAACTCACGACTCGCTGAGTAAAGAACCTACCCCTAACATCTGTCCTATACCTACCCCCCCTTAATTTAAAGCTATGCCCCCTTGTAATAGCTGACTCCATACGAGGAAAAAGATTCTCACTGTCGACCCTATCTAAACCCCTAATCATCTTATACACCTCTATCAAGTCACCCCTAAACCTTCTTTTCTCCAATGAAAACAACCCCAAGTGCCTCAGCCTTTCCTCATACGATCTTTCTACCATACCAGGCAACATCCTGGTAAACCTCCTCTGCACCCGTTCCAGTGCCTCCACATCCTTCCTATAGTATGGCGACCAAAACTGCACACAATACTCCAGATGTGGCCGCACCAGAGTCTTATACAACTGCAACATGACCTCAGTACTCCGGAACTCAATTCCTCTACCAATAAAAGCCAGTACGCCATATGCCTTCTTCACCGCACTATTTACCTGGGTGGCAACTTTCAAAGATTTGTGTACATGGACACCAAGATCCCTCTGCTCATCCACACTACCAAGTATCCGACCGTTAGCCCAGTACCCCATCTTTTTATTACTCTTACCAAAGTGAATCACCTCACACTTACCTACATTGAACTCCATTTGCCACCTTTCTGCCCAGTTCTGCAGCTTATCTATATCCCGCTGTAACCTGCCACATCCTTCCTCACTGTCTACAACTCCTCCGACTTTCGTATCATCCGCAAACTTGCTCAACCAACTTTCTAACTCCTCCGCCAGGTCATTTATAAAAATGACAAACAGCAATGGTCCCAAAACAGATCCTTGCGGAACACCGCTAGTGACGGCACTCCAAGATGAACCTTTGCCATCAACTACTACCCTCTGTCTTCTTCCAGCCAGCCAACTCCTAATCCAAACCTCCAACTCACCCTCAATGCCATACCTCCGTATTTGTTGCAGTAGTCTACCATGGGGAACCTTATCAAACGCCTTACTAAAATCCATATACACCACATCTACTGCTTTCCCCTCGTCCACCTCCTTAGTCACATTCTCAAAGAATTCAATAAGGTTTGTGAGGCACGACCTGCCCTTCACAAAACCATGCTGACTATCCTTGATCACATTATTCCTATCCAGATGTTCATAAATCCTATCCCTTACAATTCTCTCTAAGATTTTGCCCACAACAGAAGTGAGACTCACCGGCCTATAGTTACTAGGGTTATCCCTACTCCCCTTCTTGAACAAGGGAACCACATTTGCTAGCCTCCAATCTTCTGGCACTACTCCTGTAGACAATGAGGACATAAAAATTAAGGCCAATGGCTCTGCAATCTCCTCCCTTGCTTCCCAGAGAATCCTAGGATAAATGCCATCAGGCCCAGGGGACTTATCTATTTTCACCCTTTCCAGAATTTCCAACACCTCTTCTCTACATACCTCAAAGCCATCCATTCTACTTAATTGTGACTCAGTACTCACATTGACAACAATGTCCTGTTCCTGATTGAATACTGACGAAAAGTATTCATTCAGTGTCTCCCCAATCTCTTCAGCCTCCACACGCAACTTCCCACTACTATCCTTGACTGGACCTATTCCTACCCTAGTCATTCTTTTATTCCTGACATACCTATAGAAAGCCTTAGGGTTTTCCCTAATCCTACCAACTAAGGACCTTTCATGTCCCCTCCTTGCTGCTCTTAGCTCTCTCTTCAGGTCCTTCCTGGCTACCTTATAACTCTCAATCGCCCCAATTGAACCTTCACGCCTCATCGTTACATAGGCCGCCCTCTTCCATTTAACAAGGGATTCCAATTCCTTATTAAACCACGGCTCCCTCACACGACCCTTTCCTCCCTGCCTGACGGGCACATACTTATCAAGGACACTCAATAGTTGCTCCTTGAACAAGCTCCACATATCAATTACACCCTTGCCTTGAAGCTTACTTTTCCAGGCCACACATCCTAAGTCATGCCTCACAGCATCATAATTTCCCTGCCCCCATCTATAACTCTTGCCCTGTAGTGCACACTTATCCCTCTCCATCACTAGAGTAAAGGTCACCGAATTGTGGTCACTGTCCCCAAAGTGCTCACCTACCTCTAATTCTAACACCTGGCCTGGTTCATTACCCAGAACCAAATCCAGTATGGCCTCACCTCTTGTTGGCCTATCTACATATTGTGTCAGGAAACCCTCCTGCACACATTGGACAAACACTGACCCATCTAACGAACTTGAGCTATAGCTTTCCCAATTAATATCAGGAAAGTTAAAGTCCCCCATAACAACCACCCTATTACTTTCACTCTTCTCTTGAATCATCCTCGCAATCCTTTCTTTTACGTTTCTAGGACTATTAGGAGGCCTGTAAAAAACTCCTAACAGGGTGACCTCACCTTTCCTATTCCTAACCTCAGCCCAAACTACCTCAGATGGCGAGTCTTCATCCATCGTCCTTTCCACAGCTGTAATACTATCTTTGACAAGCAATGCCACACCTCCCCCTCTTTTACCCCCACCTCTGACCCTACTAAAACATTTAAACCCTGGAACCTGCAACAGCCAATCCTGTCCCTGTTCTACCCATGTCTCCGTAATAGCCACAACATCGAAGTCCCAGGTACCAACCCACGCTGCAAGTTCACCTACCTTATTTCGTATACTTCTTGCATTGAAGTATACACACTTCAAACCACTTTCCTGTTTACAGGCACCCTCCTTTGAAATTGATGCCATGTTCCTAACCTCCCTACACTCCAGGTCCTGCACCCTAAAGCTACAGTCTGGGTTCCCATGCCCCTGCAGAGTTAGTTTAAACCCCCTCCAATAGAGGTTTACAAAATCATAAGGGGCATCAAGAACCATCCAGAAGCAACCCACCATAGCCCGTCAGCTGTGAAGGCAGTTGACATAGTCAGCAGAGCTGAACATTACAACAATTAAATAATGTATTTACATTTCTCTAGCGACTTAAAGTAATTCAGTATATCCCAAAGCGTTTCACAGCCAATGAGATGCTTCTGAAGAACGGCACCGAGTGGTTGCAGTGTATTCTAAGGGAATGTAATTATGATCCCTGTTCATTAATAAAAAGAGGATTGACAGGCTACTGGAAGGATTTAAGGAATTACAGAAGAAAGTAGCAAACAGAAAATTAAAGGCAGTAATCTGTGGATTACTCCCAGTACCACACACTACTGACTGTTGTGATGATATTGACTATTTGTAGAATGTTTTTATTTTGTACTGAGCAAACCATCAATCTATAACCTGTAGCATTTATGGAACAGCCAGTTCTAAGAGTTGTCAGGTGGCAACGTTCAGCCTAGCCTCAAGACTGGGGCTAACTTCAAGATTTTAAATAGGCAACTTAGATAGTTTGGGGTAACTGAAGTGGAGTTCAAAGGTTATAGTTAAGGAGACAGACAGGGATAGAAGCAGAATCCATGAAGCAGTGCTTCAGTGCTGGGTTGGCAACTGAACAACATAGATTCTGTAGATGGGATTCAGTGAGCTGTCAAAAACAAGACCAGCTCTGTACAGTTACAACTCAGGAAGAAGTTTTAGAAATCAGGAAGTAGCTTAGTGTTGGAGTCAGGTACTCCCGCGTCCAGACGTCCTGGGGATATGTGAATGTCACTGGCTCTATATTGGAGAACACCACGAGGGACTTGGAAGAAGATTGCGGGTGTTAATATTTCAGTGCAGCTGAGAGACTGGGGTTTAAATGCTCACGAACTTCATTTGCTTGAAGCAACTGGGCAAGGTTGGAGCTCAGGAAAACCCCAGGGGTAGTACTGGCTCAGGGAAGAGCTGGTGTTACGTTTGTGAAGGGGTGCGAGGGGGCAGTTTCAGAGTCCAGGAGAGCATTGACCTGGGAAAAGTGGGTAATTGATCAGAATGGGAGTGGAATTAGAGGCAGTCTATGTTGAAGCAGCTCTTCAGAAGGAATTTCAAGGCCAGATCAATAAAAGTGCAGAATTGTGATCCCTCATGAAAGTTCATGAGATTTGATGACCCACCATGCCATCAATATCAGAAAGAAGTTGTACACATATTGTAGAGTATATTACTGCTCTGATGTTTTACAGTAAATTTTATTGCTGTTGTTCAAAACCATGGAATCTTGTGATTTTAATTTCTTTCATAAGTCTCCAGCAAACCACATCTTGTAAACTTTAAAAAACAAATTACTGGTTCCTAGCCAGATCGTAACATAAATTTGGAGTCTGGTCTAGGTTTGTAACAGTGTAGGAGTTTACAGCAAATAAATGCATGATTGCAAAAATGGTGCAAGGAGGGAAGGAAACAGATTCCTGGGACACTGGGACCAGTTGTTGGGGAAATGACAACTGTACAGAGGGAATGGTTGCACCTGAACAGAACTGGGACCAATAATTTTGCTTGGGTGATTTGGTAGTGCTCCTGAGAGGGTTTAGTTCAATTTGGCTGTGATGTGAGGAATCAGGTCGTAATATTAACAAGGCAAAGCCTGGTGAAAAGAATATTGAGAGAAATGGAAAACATTAGAGTGGGAAATAATTTCTTGCTAGGAGGAGTCAGAGAGAGAGGAATGTAACAGGCCATGGTGGGTTTACTACGAGAATGTGTAGAGAGTGACAATTAAGGCTGGGGAACCACAGGAGCAGATAGCCATTTGGTAATATGACATTGCAGGTGCTCCAGTTTCCTTCTGCAGTCCAAAGATGTGCAGGTGAGTTGGACTGGCCATGTTACATTGCCCATAGAATCCAGGGGTATGCAGGCTCGTGGATAAACCATGGGAAATACAGGGCTACAAAGTTGGATCGGGTGTGGGCGCGGGGGGGGGGGGGGGGGGATGGCGCGTTTGGGTGGGATGCTTTTTGAATGGTTGGTGTGGATTTAATGGGCTGAATGGCCTGCTTCCGCACTGTAGGGGTTCTATGACATGGCTCAATAAAGCTAGCACAAATATTCTTGGATGTCATGTGTTGAGGAAAGATACAGAATGAAAGGACAGAACAGAACAGGGGTTGTTGTATTACTAAAGGAGAACATTATAGTTTTGCATACATATAATGACCCTGTGGCGGTGTTGGGGGGGGGGGGGGTGGGGGCGGGTGGGTCAAGTCGGAATCTATTATACTATTGGGACTTTTCTATCAGCTATCAATGATAAAGAGAATCAAATTTGCAATCAAATTACAGAGAGACATAAGCACTATAGATTATTTATAGTGAAGGGCTTTAATTATTCTATTATTGACTGGCATAGGAAAATTGTAAAGAGTAGAGAGGGGGAGAAATACGTTCAGTGGAATTTTCTAGATCAGTATGTTTTTGGCTGAATGAGGAATAGGTGTTGGATCTGATTCCAGGGAATAAGGTGAGTCAAGTGGATCAAGTGTCAGTCAGGGCACACATCGGGAAAAGTTATGGTTTATAAGGTTTGGGCTAAATAAGAGAAAGGACAAGGAGCAATTCAGAGTAAAGTTAGTAAAGGTATTCGACAAGGTGCCACACAAAAGGCTGCTGCATAAGTTAAAGCTGCAAGGTGTTACAGGCAATGTTTTAGTATGGATAGAGGATTGATTAACTACCAGCAAAGAGTGGGGATACATGAGTGCTTTTCTGTTTGGCAATCAGTGACTAGTGGTGTGCCTCAGGGATCAGTGTTGGGACCGCAATTATTCACAATTTACATAGATGGTTTAGAGTTGGTGACCATGTGTAGTGTGTCAAAGTTTGCAAATCACACTAAGATGAGTGGCAGAGCAAAGTGTGCAGAGGACTATGAAACTTTGCAAAGGGACATAGATAGTTTAAGTGAGTGGGCAAAGGTCTGGCATGTGGAATACAATGTTAATAAATATGAAGTCATCCATTTTGATGGAATAACAGTAAAAGGACTATTATTTGAATGGTAAAAGTTGCAGGAAGCTGATTTGCAGAGGGACCTAGCTATCCTTGTGCATGAATCACAGAAGGTTGGTCTGCATGTACAACAAGTAATTAAGAAGGCAAATGGAATTTTGTCCGTCATTGTTAAAGGGATTGAGATTAAAAGCAGGGAGGTTATGTTGCAGCTGTATAGGATGCAGGTGAGGCCACACCTGGAGTACTGCATGCAGTTTTGGTCTCCTTGCTTGAGAAAGGATGTACTGGCACCAGAGGGGGTGCAGAGGAGGTTCACTAGGTTGATTCCGGAGTTGAGAGGGTTGGCTTATGAGGAGAGACTGAATAGACTGGGAGTATATTCATTGAAATTTAGAAGAATGAGGGGGGAACCTTATAGAAACATATAAAATGATGAAGGGAATAGATAAGATAGACATAGAGAGGATGCTTCCATTAGCAGGTGAAACTGGGACAAGAGGGCATAGCCTCCAAATTAGGGGGAGCAGATTTAGGACTGAATTGAGGAAGAACGACTTCACCCAGAGGGTTGTAAATCTATGGAATTCCCTGTCTATAAAATTAGTTAAGGCCTTTTCGGTAAATGCTTTCAGCCTAAAATAGATAATTTTTTTGACTAGTAAAGGAATTAAGGGTTATGGTGAGAGGGTGGGTGAGTGGAGCTGAGTCCATGAGAAGATCAGCCATGATCTTATTGAATGGCGGAGCCGGCTCAATGGGCCAGACGGCCTACTCCTGTTCCTAGTCCTTATGTATGTCAATGGGAGATAGCCAATTTCATTGTGTTGAGAACAGATCCAGTCCAGATAATGACATCAAAGACTGACAGACAAAACATATAATGGAACTTTGGGTTGCTTTCAAAGAGGAGATGGTATAGGTACATTAGGGATACACTCCATAGATGATGGAAGAGATGGTTAGATGTCAGTAGAATACAATTGAGAACCAGTTTGAATATAGAAAATTGAGAAGTGGAAAGAGAAAGAAAAGAAACTTAGAGAGAGTATGAGGAGAGACTGGTAGCAAACATAAAAGAGAATCCAAAACCTTCCTTAGACACTGAAATAGTGACAGGTTTGGAAAAGGAGCAGTGGGGCTAATCAGGTACAAAAAAGAGGATTAATGCATAGAGGCAGGGAGCATTGTGTTAACATCATGTCACTCATTAGTTAAGGTGAAGGATAAACAGGTAATGGGTGTTAATTAATTAATTGTTTTGAGCTCATAATAAAAGGGAGATAGTGGTGCTCATCAACAAACTCAATAACTGAAAACAACAAATGCTGGAGAGATCACAGCGGGTCACACAGCATCCCTGGGGGGAGAGAGAGAGAGAGAGAGAGAGAGAGAGAGAGAGAGAGATGCAAGCTAACATTTCCAGTCTAGATGACTCCTCATCTCAGTTCTCTCCTTGCCTTTGGAGAGAGGTAGGCATTGCGGGGGATGGAGTGTTTTATCTTTACTTCCATATCCATTTTAATTTAGTTCCCTCCTTCTCACCCCGTATCCCCCCACCTCACATTTTTTATGTCAGCATTGCCCTTAACAGGGCCTGCTTGTTAATATAGAATCGGCCACGCAGGTGTTGTCCTGGTGGTGGAAAAAATATACATCATAAAGTCTATTCACAACAGTGTCTTTTTTCTGTCTCACTCTATAGAGAGAGGTGGGCACCATGCTTTATCACCTCCTCCAAATCCAATTTAATTTAATGCTTTTCTAACATCCCCCCTTTACCTTTGATGGTTTGAACTGACCATAACAAACTTTGCTTGTAAATACTGAGTTAGACACACTTTAGGTGTTTTTACTCATTGCTAGATAAAAACAAAATAAAAGCAAAGAGTTAGGACTCTTCTGGTGCTCTTGTAGCATCCTTACCTCAAGATCAGCTGGCCTGGGTTCAAATCCCACCAGCTCTAGATGTGTGTCATAACATGTCTGAGCAGGCTGTTTAGAAAATACCTAAACAGGGAACTTTAAAATTAATTAACTATTCAAAAGAGAATAAACAGGGTACAACTATGGGCAGCAGGTCTGTGGGACTGCACAAGAAACTAAAATTGCTGTCAAGTTTTAGTCTACTGCTGTTCTGGTTTCCTTACTTGAGAAAGGATGTACTGGCATAGGAGGGGGCGCAGAGGAGGTTCACTAGGTTGTTTCCGGAGTTGAGGGGGTTGGCTTATGAGGAGAGATTGAGTAGACTGGGATTATATTCATTGAAATTTAGAAGAATGAGGGGGGATCTTATAGAAACATATAAAATTATGAAGGGAAGCGATAACATAGAAGCAAAGAGGATGTTTCCACTGGCAGGTGAAAGTAGGACATGAGGGCATAGCCTCAAAATTAGGGGGAGCAGATTTAGGACTGGCTTGGGAAGGAACTGCATCACCCAGAGGGCTGTGAATCTATAGAATTCCCTGCCCAGTGTAGTAGCTGAAGCTTCCTCACTGAATGCTTTTAAAGCTAAGATAGATCATTTTTTGAGCAGTAAAGGGATTAAGGGTTATGGTGAGAGGGCGGGTCAGTGGAGCTGAGGCCACAAAAAGATCAGCCATGATCTTATTGAAAGGGGGAACAGGCTCGAGGGGCCAGATGGCCTACTCCTGCTCCTGGTTCTTATGTCCTTACATTCTATGTTCTAAGGAGAAGCTTGTTGGCTTAATTCACTGCCTGGATAAGATCCACCTAACACATGGCTGAGGTACTAAGTGAATACTTAGCACCTTTCTTTAGCAAGGAATATGATGTTCATAAATGCAAGGTGAAAGAGGTGATAAGGTACTGACTGGACTCAAATTGTGAAAAAGGTGTTAGCTGGTTGCACTTAAAGTTGAAAAGTTAACCAGGAACAGAGGATGATTCATCTAAGGATATTGCTGGAGTGAAAACTGCAGAGGTCGAGAAAACATTTAAAATTAATAATTCTGAATAAAATTAACAGTCACTTTGACAAATATACGTTTACTAAAGAAGAGAAGCAAGGATTTGATCGGGCAAGTGGGGTTTAACACAAATTGCATGAGTTTTTTTTGACATTGCAAAGAGGTTTGGTGAGAATAATCAGTTGAGGTGGTGGACATGGACTTCTGAAAGACACTTGATAAAGTGCCACACAAAGGCTTATCAGTAAGGGTAAAGTTCATGGACTAAAAGGGATGATCAAAGCGTGGCAATGAGGCTGTTGCCTGTCATTTGGTGAATAGGCAGTTCTTCAGACTACAGGAAGGTATAAAGTGGGATTCCTTGATTGGGTGGGGGGAATAAGGTGGGTGGGGGAGGGGTTTACTAGAACTGCTTTACTTTTGGTATGTATTAGCGAACTTGGGTGTATCGGGCAAAGTCTCTCGAGTTGTGGACGACAGAGAACGTGGAAGTACAGTGAAGGTAGTTACAAGCTTTGGGGAGGGAGTTGGTGAAACAGGTAGAGAAGATGCAGATGAAATTGAACGCATAGAAGTGTGAAGTGTTTCATTCGGGTAGGAAGAGCGAGGATGGGCAATGTAAACTGAAGGTTAAAACTCAGGAAAGGATGCTGGGGCAGATATACATGCTCAAACCGTTGAAGGTTGTTGTCCAAGATGACAAAATGGTCAATAAAGCATAAGGGACTACAGTAATTATAAACAGGTGTGTGCAGTATAAAAGCAAGGAAGTTATGACAATCCGTATGGAAGAGTAACTGAGGCACTGCTTTCATTTCTGGGCAACACCTTTTAAGAAGCTTGTGAAAGGAATGGAGACAACGCAGTAAAGATTCACGACAACGGCCCCAGGGATGAGGAACGTCAATGAAGTGGATAGATTAGAAAGGCTAGGGCTGTTGTTCTTTTTGGAAAAGGGAAGATTAAGAGGGGATTTGATAGACTTGCTCAAGATCATGAGGGACCTGGACAGGGTAGATAGGAAGAAACAGTTCGTGACAGATGAAGGATCGGGAACTGGAAACAGTGGGCTCTGGCAAAAGCAGCAATGGAGACAAAAGAAAACACATAGTTACGCAATGCATTGTTAGGATCTGAAAGTATGGTGGAGGCAGATTAAATCGTGACAGTCAAAACAGAATTACATGAGCACCTTTGGAGAATTAAGTTTGCAAGGTGACTGGGAAAAGGTGGGTGAAGGGGACCACTGAGTTGCTCTTGCAGAAAGCAGGCATGATGGGCTCAATGGCCTTTCTCTGTAGTCATTCTTTGGTTCCAAGTAGTTATTGTTGTAATGTTGGAAACACAGCAGTCAGCATAGGTATGACAATGTGAACATGACGAGTTACTGTGTTTTGTTGATTGAGGGATAAATATAATCCAACTGCTGTTCTTTGAAATGGATCACTCTCAGCAGACAAGGTTTAAAGTCTCATCGGAAAGGCAAATCCCCGGAATCAGATCATACCCATGACCCTTTGACTCTGAAGTGACAGAGCAATGTCTGTCAGTAAAAATGTCATGAGGATTAGGACAGACAAGGCACCATCATCCCAGTCACACAATATACTTGTTAACACTGTCTACCGAGACTGCAGTGTTCTGACCAGATTGGGGTGGAAAGGGGTTCAAACAGGATTTGGGGACAGTGCAAAGCCTTACATCAAATGTGCAACACAGAAATAGGCCATTCAGCCCAATGGTGCTGGTGCTGCACATTCCACTCCATCCTATTTAATCCTACCCTTATGTTTACACAGTTTCCCTTTAAAGACATTTTTGCTATAAGTCGCACTTAGCAATTTAAAAAGTCCACATTCTCACCATTCTCTCAAGGTTTCTCCTGAATTTATTATTGGGTTCATAATCATTAATGCTTCAGATCTGGTCATACCCATGAGTAAAAACATCTACCCAATTGAATGATGTTATGACATTTTAAAAAACCCTACCTGGATTATGCTCAGCCTTCAAATTTTCTACAGCAAGGTTTCCTAGCCTGTTCAATATTTATTGGGAGTTTTAACTTCGGTTTTGACATCGTCTGAGTGAGTTTATTCTAGTGCCTCTTGTATGCGTTTGGTATTGAGGAGCCCACCCTAGGGAAAGAAAACGCTCCCCATCCCTCAGACCAGTCAGCAAACCAAGTGCAAACGATCTTTCTCACGATTTTGAATGAATTGGACTTACCACCAGGAAGAATCCACTCGTGGTGTCAAGGTGAGTAATATTAATATAAAGGCAAGGTAAAGTCTGGAGCAGGCTCCGTCATTGCTGGTTTTCCTATTAATCTGCTTCACACCTTCTTCCCCTGAGGTGTGGGACATTTTCCAATGCTGCCTGGACTCCTCAGATCTGATCCACCTTGATATTGTGATTTAACAAAATAAACCTTCACAATCTTGAAGAAGATGAGCAAGGTCTGTGCACAAACAATTCTTCCCGATGTCTTCAAATGGTCAATGGTCGTGCTTTAAATACCTCGGGGACTTTAACATTTTCAATTCATCTTCTGATGTGGTCGGATCTTCATTCTCCGCACTGACACCTCAAATTAATCTGTAAATTTCCCTTTTGTAAAGTCGGATCTGAGGCGAGTGAGCGTGGCTTTTAACTGAATGCCTTTTTCTTTCTCTTCCTCTCTCTCTACCTCTCTCTCTCTCTCTCTTTTCTTCTCTTCCTCTGTGTTTGCTTGGTTGCTGACACTGGGAGCACCTCATTCAGATGGACAGTGAAGCACTGGCAGACTGGGTCTGTCTCTGTCGCTCTCCCACTGGATTGAGTGAATAACAGTGCTGTGCGAGGGACGAACACTGGCACTCCTGGCTGTTGACTGGTGATTTACTCGCTGACACCAAGGCTGGAACTGGAGCTGCAGGCACGAAAAAGCACCACACCCCCACCTGCTGGAGTAAAATTAGACACAGCACTCACAGACACAGACACATAGAGTTCAGGAGATCTATAAAGGCTTAAAGCGATTAAATACCTGATACTAATTTGTTGCATCTGGGTCCTAGCGCCCATCAGAATTTGTTGAACATATAGCTCTTACAATGCTACTTGTCGATGAACAAGTTGGTGACCATCTTTGAATGATTTGGAGATGCCGGTGTTGGACTGGGGTGTACAAAGTTAAAAATCACACAACACCAGGTTATAGTCCAACAGGTTTAATTGGAAGCACTAGCTTTCGGAGCGACGCTCCTTCATCAGGTGGTTGTGAAGGACACAATTGTAAGACACAGAATTTATAGCAAAAGTTTACAGAGTGATGTAACTGAAATTATACATTGAAAATACCTTGATTGTTTAAGTCTCTCATCTGTTAGAATGACCATGTTAGTTTCACTTCTTTCATATGTAAATCACAAAACTTTTTTTTATAAGTTACATTCTCAGGTAAACTTTAACAATTGGTGTCAGTCCAGATAATGTGTTGAGGGTGTTAGCCCCCTGTGTTCCCTGTCTGTACCGTAATGTTTAGACTGATTCTAATCTAAAAAATGAGTTAACAGAGTCTCACATGGATTCATGCAGTTTTTGAGCAAAGCACAATGTAACTCTGCAAATCTTTGAATGGTTGCTTTTAAAGTTGCAAATATATATAAGGCAACCTCAGGATGTCCCAAACTATTTTGCAGCAACTTAAGCACTTCTGAAGTGTACACACTGTGTAATGTAGTAACAATGGCAACCAATTTGCTCTCAGCAAGTCCCCACAGACCAGTAATATAGACAGAATAAGCTATTATTTTAGTCATTTGGTGAGCAATAAATGTTGGTCAGGACACTGAGGAAAAGTCACTGTCCTTCTTCCAACAACTGACTTGAGGTTTCTCACACCCTGAGAGTGCAGATTGAGTCAGTGCTGGGATTGGATTCTTTAACATCTAAAAGATGACAGAATGAGACTCCCTCATTGGGTATCTTAACCTCCATTATAGGCTTAGGTCTCTGGATATGGGTTTGAACTTATAACTTTCTCACAGTGGGACATGAGTGCTATCTGCTAAGCTGCAGGTGAAACCACTCAGGAATGATATAGACATAGATTTTATCATTTGCAAATACAATCCTCCCAATTTAAATTTCAAATAGACTGTACATCATTAATCTTATTGAATCAGGTCTGATCTGGAGGGAACTGCATAGGGTAGATACCTGGAGAATGTTTCCACTCATGATTAAAACTAGGGAAGATAATTTAAGGTAAAGAGATAAGATTTTTCTCTCCCAACAGATCATTCGAGTGTGAAATTCACTTCTTTTGAAGATAACGGAGACACGGCCTTTAAGACTGAGTTTGATACATTGTTGATAGACAAGGGAGTCGAGGAATCTGAAGTGTAGACAAGGAAAGTGAAGGTGAGAGCAGCCATAATGAATGGCAGACCAGGCCCAAAGGGCTGAATGTCCTCCTCTTGATCCTAATGCCTCTGCTATGATGTCAGTTTTAAAGACTTGAATGGATGGGGTACCACTCCTGTCATAGGCATTTCTGAGTGCTTTACTTATCATGTGGAACCCTGGGCTTTACTGGCTGCTGTAATGTGGGAATCCAAATATTGGTACTTTCAAAAGAATAGACACTAGGTTGAAAAAAAGCAAAAACGAATGAAGGCTTTTAATGACTTCATGGATCTCAACTAGAATTACATTCACAGGAATGTGATGGATAAGAGCAACATTTTCCATTTACATGGCAAATATGAAATCATGGAAAGCCCCAAAGTTCTTCCCAGGAAAGGGGTCAGCAAAGAATGGGCACTAAAACCAGAGAAGGAAATATTGGCAGAAAGAACCACAGGTTTGAGGTATGGGGCTTAAAGAAAGAAAGGTGGACAGAAAAGAGAGGGTCGAGATGGGGAAAAGTCGAAGGGGAGAGCTTAGACAGCTG
The DNA here is from genome assembly GCF_037043375.1 of Chiloscyllium plagiosum. NCBI lineage: Eukaryota > Metazoa > Chordata > Chondrichthyes > Orectolobiformes > Hemiscylliidae > Chiloscyllium > Chiloscyllium plagiosum. The sequence goes on from NW_028270164.1 coordinate 5,833,577, forward strand.
AAGAACCCACCGACTCCCACAGCTACCTGGATTACACCTCTTCCCACCCTACCTCTTGCAAAAATGCCATCCCGTATTCCCAATTCCTCCGCCTCTGCCGTGTCTGCTTCCAGGAGGACCAGTTCCACCACAGAACACACCAGATGGCCTCCTTCTTTAGAGACTGCAATTTCCCTTCCCACGTGGTTAAAGGTGCCCTCCAACGCATCTCGTCCACATCCCGCACCTCCGCCCTCAGACCCCACCCCTCCAACCGCAACAAGGAGAGAACGCCCCTGGTGCTCACCTTCCACCCTACCAACCTTCGCATAAACCAAATCATCCTCCGACATTTCCACCACCCCCAAACGGACCCCACCACCAGGGATATATTTCCCTCCCCACCCCTTTCCGCCTTCCGCAAAGACCGTTCCCTCCGTGACTACCTCGTCAGGTCCATGCCCCCCTACAACCCACTCTCCCATCCTGGCACCTTCCCCTGCCACCGCAGGAACTGTAAAACCTGCGCCCACACCTCCTCCCTCACCTCTATCCAAGGCCCTAAAGGAGCCTTCCACATCCATCAAAGTTTCACCTGCACATGCACCAATATCATTTATTGTATCCGTTGCTCCCGATGCGGTCTCCTCTACATTGGGGAAACTGGACACCTCCTAGCAGAGCGCTTTAGGGAACATCACCGAGACACCCGCACCAATCAACCACACTGCCCCGTGGCCCAACATTTCAATGCCCCCTCCCACTCCGCCGAGGACATGGAGGTCCTGGGCTTCCTTCACCGCTACTCCCTCACCACCTGACGCCTGGAGGAAGAATGCCTCATCTTCCGCCTCGGAACACTTCAACCCCAGGGCATCAATGTGGACTTCACCAGTTTCTTCATTTCCCTTGTCCCCACCTCACCCCAGTTCGAAACTTCCAGCTTAGCACTGTCCCATGACTTGTCCTACCTGCCTATCTTCCTTTCCACCTATCCACTCCACCCTCCTCTCTGACTTATTGCCTTCATCCCCACCCCCATTCACCCACTGTACTCTTTGCTACCTTCCCCCACCCTCCTCCCTGACCTATCACCTCCATCCCCACCCCCACTCACCTATTGTACTCTATGCTACTTTCTCCCCACCCCCACCCTCCTCTCATTTATCTTTCCACCCTTCAGGCACTCTGCGTGTATTCCTGATGAAGGGCTTTTGCCCGAAACGTCGATTTTACTGCTTCTCAGATGCTGCCTGAACTGCTGTGCTTTTCCAGCACCACTCTAATCTAGAATCTGGTTTCCAGCATCTGCAGTTCTTGTTTTTACACAGAAAGAAACCAGTTTGGTAAATGACTTTGAAATGTGAATTTGAGTGAGAAGGAAAAGATCAGATTAGATTAGACCAGATTCCCTACAGTGTGGAAACAGGCCCTTCGGCCCAACAAGTCCACACCTACCCTCCGAACAGTAACCTACCCAGACCCTTTTCCCTCTGACTAATGTACCTAACACTATGGACAATTTAGCATGGCCAATTCACCTGACCTGCACATCTTTGGACTGTGGGAGGAAACCGGAGCACCCGGAGGAAACCCACGCAGACATGGGGAGAACGTGCAAACTCCACACAGACAGTTGCCCGAGGCTGGAATCGAAAGATGAGAAGTAACAAATAATGAATGAGTGAATGAACAAAGCAATTAATTGGATGCAATTAGGAAAAGGTAGACCATCTGGGCAGAGTACACCCTAAGAAGAATTGGACTGATACGAGACATCCCGGAGAAAATAATTTGAGGAAACAGCAGGAAGACGAGAATATCAATGCTGGAGGTTGTGAGAATTGGAGGAAGTTATTGAAAAGTAAAAAGACTGGCACAAGATTGAGAGGGGTGGAGGAGAGCATGAACTCGGTCCAGAGATAGGGTGACAAAAGGCTGTAAACTGAAGGGTGAGGAGAGTGGGGGGGAAGCACAAAATGTGGAGAATGATCCAATCTTTTACAGGTGCCGTTAGATGAACTGATTTACCAAAAAAAAATGCTTTTCTTACTTGTAACTTTGTGAATTGATTTCAACTTATGGAGGGACATATTTTACCGGAATTTGAGAATGACAACCAAAACCGGAGATATGGCCAATGGTGAATAACATCAATGTTTCTCAGGTTTATGCTATGGAACATAATTAGCTGCTTGACATATCCAGATGATCCAGGCATTGAAGACCATGACAAATTATCATCATACAACTGACAGATTATGTGTATGACTGGGTGCTGTGAAAATAGACAGCTGCTTGCTGAGTTAAAGCTCAGTCCCATGAGGTCCCGAACTTAGAATACAAATAAATAGACAAAGTAATTCTCCGGTTGGACAAGTCAGCTGGGAATAGAACTGAAATGAAACCTGCCCAACATCTTTCGAAATGTCCACAGAGCATTCCTCCAAACACCAGGGGATGAAAACACTTGGCGTTTCACTGTATAGTTTCTCCTGAAGACAAATAATCCAATTTTATAACGACAAATATGATCTTTTCAACCTTTGTCAATGTGCCAGCCATAATTCAGCTGGTAGCACATTTGGCTCTGAGCCTGAAGGTTTCATGTAAAAGTTCAGATTCCAGTTTTCACAGAATCACAGAATTGTTACAGTGTCAAAAGAGGCCATTTGGTCCATTATATTCACACTGGCTCTCCAAATAGGCATAATAACCTGATGCCAATCTTCAGTTTTTCCCTTGTAACCATGGACATTGTTTCTGTTCAGATTGTCATCGAACCACCCTTTTGCATGCCTTGATTCAACCTACCTCTGCCACACTTCCAGGCAATGTGTTCTTGATCCTAGCTACCCAATGTGTGAAAGATATGCAAATGGCATTGAAATATCTATTGTCATGATGATGGATCATAACCCTGTATTATTTAGGGACATACTGAACTCTTAATTACCATTCAGGCAGCATCCGAAGACAGGCAAAATCGACGTTTCGGGCAAAAGCCCTTCATCAGGAATAAAGGCAGAGAGCCTGAAGCGTGGAGAGATAAGCTAGAGGAGGGTGGGGGTGGGGATAGAGTAGCATGCTACTCTATCCCCATCCCCACCCTCCTCTAGCTTATCTCTCCACGCTTCAGGCTCTCTGCCTTTATTCCTGAAGAAGGGCTTTTGCCCAAAACGTCGATTTTGCCTGTCTTCGGATGCTGCCTGAATTGCTGTGCTCTTCCAGCACCACTGATCCAGAATCTGGTTTCCAGCATCTGCAGTCATTGTTTTTACCTCTTAATTACCATGTATAGTTTTAAAAAAGAGATGTAACCAAAAGCTAACTCTGAAACAAAATTCAGTGGCTGCCTGGAAAGGAACCTTGGATTGTCACACCTGAAAGTATCGAGGAAGGTTTCAAGGGAGAAATGCATGACAAGCAGATCTGTAGTCTCCTAAATCACTAACTGCGAACATGATGGGAGAAAAGGCAGCAGGCTGGATGGGAGACATCTTTGTGTTTTCTCCTTAATGGAAGAAAGGGGCTAACAGTACATTCTAGCCCTGGTCTGTGTGTGCTTATGGGCCGATGCTCATGTATATTAGCCCATGTTTGAGCACACATGTGCTGTGAAAGTCACACAGGCTAAGAACTAGTTGCTCTGCATTCCAGGTAAAGGCTTCTATTGCTCTGAACTCTAAAAGCCTTGAACCAAGGCAAAAGAATTTCAGCTGACCAACAAAGTCAAGAAACCCAAAATCAACTGCTTAACTATCAATGCTCCACTATCCACACTTCACAAATGACCCAGAGAGAAACCTATTTATTTTAACTTTTATCTTTTTGGACTGATTTCTCATTCTAATCCATTCATGTGTGTTGCGTTATTATTTCTTTGCCAGTTTAGTAGCTAATAAAACTCATTATTTCACTAACCCAAGAAAGCCTGGTTAAATTAGCTCCTTTTAAATTATGAATTCACTTGGATCTGGGAGAAGGCTATCCAGTTGGGAAGGAATCCTTTCTCATTAACCTTGTTGTAACTAATTGATGGGGCAGCTGAATAAAGAATGGGAGTTGGATCATTCCTCCTTACCCAGGAGTTAACAATTTGGGATAGAACTTTCCTAAATTAGGGAACTTCACCCAGATCTGATTATAACACTGTGCTCTCTGGTTCCTAATTCTTTTATGACTAGGAATAGTTTCTCCCTAACTACTGTGTCTGGGTCCATCATGGTTGAGGCAAATTCTATCAAAACTTGCCCCCCCCACCAAAAAAAAAATTCTCTTCAAAGAACAAAGAAATCCCAACCCAATCATTCCTGGGAACTGTAATCTCTCATCCCTGGAATCATGTCAGGAAGGGTCACTGGAAATGAAACATTAACTCTGAATTCTCTTCAGAGATGCTGCTGAGCCTTTCCAGCAATTTCTGTTTTTTTTCTGTTGATCATGCTCAGAAACCTTTTCTGCACTCTTTCTAATACTTTAACATCCCTCCCAAGGTGCAGTGCCCAAAACTGCACACAATAACTCCAATTTTTACAAAATTCATTTACAGGATGTGAGCATCACTAACTTGGTCAGCGTTTATTGCCCATTCCTAATTGAACCAAAATGGGGAAAAGGAGGAGTCAATTGAGAGTCAACTACGTTGTTGTGGGTGTGGAGTTACATCTAGGCCAGACCAGGTAAGGATGGCAGTTTCCATCCCTAAAGGACAGTAGTGAACTAGATAGATTTTTACATGACAATCAGCAATGGATTCATGGTCATCATTAGACATTTAATTCCAGGTGTTTATTGAATTCAAATTCCACCATCTACCATGGCAAGATTTGAACCTGGGTTTCCAGATTAATAGTCCAGTGTTAATATTACTCGGCCATCACCTTCCCTAAGGTAAGGTCTAACAAGTGTTTTATACAAGTTCAGCATTCTTTTTTATGTTCTGTATACTTCTATTAATAAAGCCTAGGATACTGATTTTTTTGGTTAAAAACTTTCTTCACCTACCCTGTAAAGACTAATGCACATATACATCTAGTTCTCCCCATTCCTGCCCTCCCTTTAGAGTGCTACCCTTTACTATAGCTCATTTCTCCATGCTCACGTGAACAAAACATATCACCTCACACTTCTCCACATTGAAGTTCCTCTACTACCTGAACACAAAAATCTGTGGCACAATGGCTCAGCAGTTAGCACTGCTGCCTCACAGCACCAGGGTCCCTGGTTCTGATCCCCGCCTCGGGCAACTGTTTGTGTGGAGTTTGCACATTCTCCCGGTGTCTGCGTGGGTTTCCTCCCACGTCCAAAGATGTGCAGGTCAGCTAAATTTGCTATGCTAAATTGCCCATAGTGTTAGGTCAATTAGTCAGAGGAAAATGGGTCTGACTGGGCTACTCTTTGGAGGGTCAGTGTGGACTGGTTGGGCCAAAGGGCCTGTTTCCACACTGTAGGGAATCTAATATAATTTAAATTCCAGTGTTGTACTAGGGGAGCTGCATTGCCAAAGACTGCTATCTTTGCGATGAGATTTTATACCGAGATCTCACCTGCCCTCACAGGTGGATGTAAAAAATCTCATCACACTATACAAAAGGATAAAGTCAGAAGCCAGACGAAGTCAGGTTATAGTCCAAAACATTTATTTCAAATCTCAGAGAAAGAAGCAGCGCTCTGAACACTTGTGATTTCAAATAAACTTGTTGGACTATAACCCTGAGTTGTGTGACTTCTGACATTGCCCACCCCAGTCCAACACTGGCACCTCCACATTATATATAAAAAGGGGATAGAACAATTCTCCTCAGGTTATTCGACAATATTTATCCTTCAACCATCATCATTAAAAAGTAGATAACCTGGATATTATCACATTATGGGACCTTGCTGCGTAAACATTGCCTGCTCTGTTTCCTACATTACAACAGCACTTACATTTCATTGGCTACAATATTTCAAGACATCTGCAGGTTATCAAAGTTACTATGTGAGTGAAAACCTTTCATTTTTCTTGCTTTTCACTGGATATATTATTCCAGTAAGTTTTTTTACAGATTTGAAAAACACCGAGGGGTTTAGGGAAAAAGCAGGAGTGTGACATTGAGGTGTATGATCGGTCATAATTATACTGAATGGCAGAACTGAAGGGCCAAATGGCTTACTCCTGCAACCAGTTTCTATTCACTGACCACCAACCAATCGTTTTGTACAATATCAAGAATTCTACAAACAAGGAGCTGCTCCTACTTTCACTGAGGTAGCTTGGAAATTTACATGTGCAAATGATATCATAAAATAATAGAACCCCTACAGTGTGGAAACAGACCATTCAGCCCATCAGGTCTACATCAACCCTCTGAACAGCATCCCACTCAGACCCACATCCCCATTTCTCATGGCTAAACCAACAAATTACACATCCCTATACACTAGGGGCAATTTAAATTAGATTCCCTACAGTGTAGAAATAGGCCCTTCAGCCCAACAAGTCCACACTGAACCTCCAAAGACAAACCCACCCAGACCCATTCTCCTACATTTATCCGACTAATGCACCTAACACTATGGGCAATTTAGCATGGCCAACTCACCTGACCTGCACACCTTTGGACTGTGGGAGGAAACCGGAGCAAACCTACACAGACACGGGGAGAATGTGCAAACTCCATGCAGACAGTTGCTCAAGGCGGGAATTGAACCTGGGTCCCTGGCGCTGTGAGGCAGCAGTACTAACTGCTGAGCCACCATGCCACCCCATCTAACCTGCACATCTTTGGACTGTGAGAGGAAACACAGACAAAGGGAGAATCTCTCTAATTCCACACAGCCATTTGCCCAAGAGTGGGATTGAACCTGGGTCCTTAGCGCTGTGAAGAGAGCGGTATTAACCACTGAGCCACCACACCTCCCGAAGGATATTCCTGATAGTTTTCTGGTGAAATTATATTGACCCATTAATCTTAAATTTCTATTTCCCTAATTAAAATGGAAATGTCAAATGTAAACATGTCACAGTGTGATTATACTCTCTGGCCTTTAAGGATGCCAATCACTGTTCTTTCTCCACATCTTCTAAGTTTTTTCTTATGCAGTGACTTAGCTACATTCCTCAAACAAAAATGATAGTTAATTCTTCTTCCATCATAGATTCTGCTCAGGAAGTCAATGTTCCAGTGTGTTATAACCCATTGTATAAAACATTATGTTGACTTCTCCTTTTCCCCATTTTGGTGATAATCTTAAATTAATTCTTTCTAGTGACTGACCAGTTAATATATATTTTCTCCATCTACCTATCTTGTAGTTATGGACAGCTTGATTTGATCTCTGGACAGTCTCAGCTCTAATAACAAGAGCTCCAGGTCTTGTCCTCTTTCCTACCCATGACCAATACAATTGCAATCAAATTGCTGGAGAAACTCAGCAAGTCTGGTAGCATCTGTGGAGAGAAATCAGGTTGGGTTCTGAGGAAGAATCATTCGACCCGAAATGTTAATTCTGATTTCTCTCATAGATGCTGCCAGACCTGCTGAGCTTTTCTGGCAATTTCTATTTTTGTGTAAGAAACAGTCATGGATTTGGGCAGGGACTGTATGTTTTCCCACTCCTACCTGCTGAATGTCCTGTGAAATTGCGTGGTCATATTTGGTGCAATAACTTGCAGTGTCAGCATCAAACTGATGAGACGTTTATGACAATTGTGATACTCCATTATGTTTGGAGACAATACTGTCACAGGTACAAATGGAGAGAGATTCACAGAGATAGAATGAAGGAGAAATGAAGGGCAGATAACTGCATGTAAACAGAGGAAGAGATGAGAAGAACGAGTGAGAGAGAGTGAGAAAAAATGGATATAAAGGCACGTTGATGTAGTGAGATAGACAGCGAAAGACAGAGTGATAAATTGGGAGAGAGTATGAAATATAAGATCAGTATCAAGGAAGAGGTATGAGCAACATTTGCACAGTGAACAGAAATAAATGTATAAGAGATTTTGTACGATGAGAGGGAGAGGATTGCTGTTTGATTTTTGCTGTGTCCGAGAATTGAAACGCACTCGAGTCCCAGCTGTTGCAATTGAACCTGCCCCATGAAAAGAGCACTGACTCACAAACCCCATTGGTCGGTCAGAGTCAGTCTCTCTCTCTCTCTCTCTCTCCTCTCTCTCCTTTGTAACAATGCAATCAGCTGTCAGCTCACAGAGTTCAAACTGGATTGTTGCGAATAGCCTGAAGTCCAAGCACCTCCTGCTGTTTGTAATGTAATCCTGTCTAACGTCTGGCCTGGCTGCAAGGACAGAGAAATAGAAACAGTCCACACACCATATTCAGTTATGAACTAAACACAATCCCCCGTGCCCATCAAGTACTGACATAATAGGAAACAGAACGTAAGGGAGAGAGACCCAGAGAAAGGGTGGTATAGAACGACACAGAATCAAAGCAATAGATATTGGAAAAGACAGATAAAAATAGAGAGAGGTTGTGAATCAGAGGTAGATAAAAAGAACAGAAAGGCACACTTAAAATAAGACAACCAGCCAAAAGGACAGTGATAGAAATGGTGCCCTAAAGATGATAGCTGTCTGTCTGCACTGTACCTTCCAGGGTGCATGTGCATAGTCAATGGGGAATATTGTTTTTGGACCTTTTTAAGAAAGATTTCATCAATGGCCAGAGATGATCTGAGGGTACAAGATAAAGATCCAGTGATGTAATTCAAAGGACACCAGAGGGTTCTCCGAGAGTCCAGTGAAATGTTATGTGATTGGGAAGTCTCGCTGAAACTGAAAGGAAAAGTCTGCAATTTGCACTGTGAGAGTGGCCTGGTTATATATCGACAGAAAACTAGTCAAGACCAAAAGGAGAGGGCCATAACTATCTACTAATGAAATGGCTGTGTGGAGTAACAACAGAGGACAAATCCAGAACCAGGGCATCGGGGGTTGGGAGATGCAGGGAGGATCAAGAAAATTAGCCAATAAGAGATTGAAATGTCGTGGACACTTATTGCAGAGAGCGCAGGGCAATGTGGTGTGGTGATTGATGTACCTGGGACAGCCTGAAAGGAGGACAAGAAGGCTTATGATCAGATGGAATTGTGTGGTGCTGGAAGAGTTCAACATAATGGGATTGGAAGATGAAAGGGTGATTGACAAGAAGAGATGGAGAACCAGCATGGTAGAGACCTCAAACAAAATGGGAAAAGTTGGAAGAAGTGATATAGGGCCAGAAAAGGATCTGCAAATAAAGAGAGACAGACAGGAGGACATGCAGCAAACTACTCTGGCCCCAAGATCATTATGCTTTGATTTTAAAATTCACTTCCTTCTTTTCAAATCCTTCCATGACCTTGCTCTAATCAATCTAGACAACCTCCTCTAGCCCTACAAACCCCCAAAATATTTGTACACTTCAATCCTGGCATTTTACACATCCCTTGCCCCGCCATTTATTTTCCAATTGCCTGTACCCCTGAAACCACTCCAACTTTACCTTTTTTTATTCATTAATGGGATGAGTGTGTCGCAGGCCAGGCCATCATTTATTGCCTAGAGGGCAATTAAGAGTCAACCCCATTGCAGTGGATCTGGAGTCACATCTAGGCCAGACCAGGTAAGGATGGCAGTTTCCTTCCCCGAAGGACATTAATGAACCAGATGGGATTTTCCTAACAATTGACAATGGATTCATGGCCATCATTAGACTCTTAATTCCAGATTTGTTTTGAATTTAAATTCCACCATCTACCATAGTGGGATTTGAACCTGGTTCTCCAGAATATTACCTGGGTCTCTGGATCAACAGACAGAAAGTGATGACTGCAGATGCTGGTAAGTCAGAGTTGAAAATTATGGCACTGGAAAACCACAGCAGATCAAGCAACGTCTGAGGAGCAGTAGAGTTGACGTTTTAGGTATAGATGAAAGGCTTAAGCCTGAAATATCAACTCTCCTGCTCATCAGATGCTGCCTGGCGTGCTGTGCTTTTCCAGTGCCACACTTTTCGTCTCTGGAATTAATAGCCCAGCAATAATACCATCACCTCCCTCCCTCTTACTACAAGAAGTCAAAAGATGAAGTTAACCAACAGAAATTTCTTGCTCAACAATTGGCTTGTGGATGGGACATTCCGGACTGAACACAACATTTATAGCTTACTCTGAGCTTTAAGTTGTATGTGACTCAGTGCCCTATCTCCAATAAGTAATATCCAAGATTGGTCTTTCTAATGTGATGTTCATTTAAGTTTATTCAATATGTGTTCCATTACAATTCAGTAACAAAGTAATTTCAGATCCTTTGACCAATTTCTGGTTTTTAACAGGGTGCACTTAAACCCTATGAGTCTGAGATGTAACATAAATTTCAAGTTGCAAAGTTTTGAACAATATATGGAATACACTCTTTATTCAGTCACTAAACCTGGACAATTTATTGCCCTGAGGAGGAGGTACCGTGTTAAATGCAATTGCATTCTCTGTCAGGACAATTCATAGGACAGTTAAAAATCAGCCACATTTCTGTGGATCTGAAGTTAGGTAAAGGCTAGATTGAACAGAGTCAGCAGATTCCCTTCTCAGAAGTATAGTTGTGGACAAGTTGGATTTTTACAACCGTCTAGTGAAAAGTAAAGTTGCTACAATCCTACCAGACTGCTCTCTCATTACAGAGGGATGACTGGTGGTGCTTTAACCTGAAGGTCACTATGTCTCAGGCAAGGGGACAGGATGAAAAGTGGGACCTTCGTGGTATCCTCAGTTGGTGTAGGAACTGAACCCAAGCTGTTGGAGTCATGCTACTTAACAAACCAGCCATCCAAGCTAACCAGTCCCCAACAGTTTAGTAGCTTCATGCTAATAGTGGCAATTGAACAATTGTTTACGAGGGATTCTTGGGGATTACAGGCCCAGTAACATAACCACTATGCTACTGTACCCCATAATTCCGTGGGTGTTCTGAATGTTAAACAGTACAGAGAGAACTTGTGCAAACAAAGCACAGGGGCTGCAAATATTTTCTACATTAATATCAGGTTCACTGGGTTCAATCGTGATCCGTCACTCTGCTGGTCTGACATTATAACCATGGGCTGGAATCTCAACTAATGCTCAATGTGTCAAACCCTGGCTTTACACAGGAATCTCATGTGGAGTTAGGTTAAGGACAAAGCCTTTCCTGGAACTGGCCCGGTCTGTCTCTCAGAGTTGGGAGCTGAAAATGTGTTGCTGGAAGAGCGCAGCAGGTCAGGCAGCATCCAGGGAACAGGAGAATCGACGTTTCGGGCATAAGCCCTTCTTCAGGAGAAGGGCTTATACCCGAAACGTCGATTCTCCTGTTCCCTGGATGCTGCCTTACCTGCTGCGCTCTTCCAGCAACACATTTTCAGCTCTGATCTCCCGCATCTGCAGACCTCACTTTCTCCTCTCAGAGTTGGGTCAGGGCTGGGGCCCTCTGGCATCACTGATTGTAATGGGAGCACTGAAACGAACGGTCCTGCTCAAACTCTCTAGAATAGAACTGAACCACCAACTTCCGACTCTGAGAGGCAAAATATTTCTCTTCAACTTGTGCAGGGATGTTATTACAGGTAGGACTTGAATACAGGTCTCTTAGCTCAGAGGTAGGGAAACTCTAACTGTGCCTCAAGAGCCCTCTCCTGAGAGGGATTCACAGTGATAGTTGACACCTGTAACACTAATTGCTTGTAACATCCAGAACAGTTGGTGCATGGAAATGCATCACAGGAGCATAAAAGTCAGTTATAACTGTGCGGTTAAATAGCACCAACAGCAAATTGAACAGCAACGGACAGGGAATAAGGAACGAGATGAAACAAACGTTTTCTCTGACCCTCTGTGAATTCCCACTAATAGAAAGACAGGGATTTCACCTCTCTGGTGAGATTACAAATAAGAACCATCTAATTGGACAAAAGACAAGTTTAGCTACATTAAACTCTTCTGGGAGAAAGTGAGGACTGCAGATGCTGGAGATCAGAGCTGAAAATGTGTTGCTGGAAAAGCGCAGCAGGTCAGGCAGCATCCAAGGAGCAGGAGAATCGACGTTTCTTCAGGATTCCTGAAGAAGGGCTCATGCCCGAAACGTCGATTCTCCTGCTCCTTGGATGCTGCCTGACCTGCTGCGCTTTTCCAGCAACACACTTTCATCTTTTCTAGCTGCATTAAACCCCTGGTTTCCAAATTTAGGAAAGGTTCCAATTTTTAAAATTTCGAATGAATGCCTTAAATGACTTGCTGATGGGGACACTGCTGGTAAATATTTTCCATTGCCGAAAGCCAGACTTTGTGGTTACAGATCCCTCTGTTTTTGCTGCCACTGGGGATCTGGATAGGTAAGTGCTCTGTCACTTTGAGGCTAACCTCCCCTCCACAATGCAGTGCAGCAATAGTGGCTCAGGTACTCACCGAACCTTCAGCCCATGCCTGGGCTCCCTCGGCAGGGTCCATGTACTGTCATCTGCTCATTGGGCGGAGCTGCTGGGAACACATGACTGATCTGATGAATGTTAATCGTCGCAAATCCACAAGCATTAGTCATAAACTTAACAAAAGGACCAGGAACAATGCAACACCCTAAAAATAACTCCGGTTCCATCAGTCTGCAAAAATTGGTTTCTAGTTTCTGCTCATACACCCGCAGTCAACACCACAGGGAGGGAGGTGAAAGCGTGTTGGAAAATGATACCAAGTGGAGCTGATCATTTCAAAAGACAACGCCAAAGATCTACTGAGTTTTTCCAGCAATTTCTGCTTGGGCTTGTGAACTGATAATTTACCTTGAACCAAAAGAATTGTGCAGGCCAGAGTTTATAATGTGACATTCGCTGTGAACCACAGAGACCTGTACAAATGAATGTACATAAGCAGCAGATTCTGCTAGGATACAGGGTTGCCATATGTGAAGCTGATCTGCTGCACTGCAAAACGTTACAGGCTGTGTTCGTTATCGGCTGTCCTTGCGGAGGGAGCACTCTTGAGAGAGAGGTGGGCTCTGCAGGGATATTTTATCTCCTCCCGCCCAGTTCTGTTTTGATTTAGCCCTGTCCCCCTTACTTTCATGGTTTTTCAGTGTCCAAAGCCGGGTTTGTATGTAAATACCGAATGGACTATTCAGGTGATTTACCAGTAGCTAAAAACAAAAAAACGGTCGTGGTGATTGGGGGAGAGAAACAGTTCAAATCCCTACATTGTGGAAGCAGGCCATTTGGCCCATCAATTCCACTCTAACCCCTTGAAGAGCATCCCACCCAGATCCAACTCTGACCCAACCCCTGTACTGCTGGTTAATCCACCTGGCCTGCACATTTTTCAAAACTCCGATACAAGCCCACCTTGCTGACCCTGAACTCTGGTCTACTGGCTTTTAAAAGACTTTTACCGGTCAGATGCAGATTTACCTTCAAACAGCTACTCCAAGCCAATTTTTCCAGTTCCTGCTTAATACCGTCATAATTAGCCTTTCCCAAACTTAGCACTTTCACCTGAGGACCAGTCTTATCCTTTTCCATAGCTGTCTTACAACTAATGGAATTATGATCACAGTTCCCAAAATGCTCCCCCACTGAAACTTCGATCATCTGTCCAGGCTCATTCCCCACACAAAAACGTAGAAGCAGAGGAAAAAGAATAGGCCATTCAACACATTAAACCTGCTTCAGTATTCAATTTTTTTATGGGTCTATCAATTTTGACTAGAACATATGCAATAATTGAGCTTCCACAGTCCTCTAGGGTAGAGGATTTCAAAGATTCATCACCCTCTGAATGAAGAAATTCCATTTAATCTCAGACCTAAATGGCCTATCCCTTATCCCAAGAGAATGTTCCCTGGTTCAATGTTCACCAGCCGAGGGGAACGTGGCAACTGCATTCAACTTGTTTCTAAGTTTCAATGCAATAAACTCTCATTCTTTGAAATTCTAGTGAATACAGGTACAGTTACCTCAAATCAACCTCATAAGACAATCCCACATCCTAAGAGAGGTCTGGTGAACCTTTGTTGCACTCCCTCAAATGGATATTGTCCCTTAGATAAAGAAACCAAAACTATACACAATACTCCACATGGTCACATCAAGGCTGTACACATATGAATCAAACATCTTTATTTATGTATTCAAATTCACTTGTGACGAAAGCCAATATACCATATGAACATAGAACATAGAACATCACAGCGCAGTACAGGACGTTCGGCCCTCGATGGTGCACTGACCTGTGAAACCAATCTGAAGCCCATCTAACCTACTACTCTCTGAGTAAAGAAACTACCTCTGACATCTGTCCTATAGCTATCACCCCTCAATTTAATGCTATGTCCCCTCATGCTAGCCATCACCATCCAAGGAAAAAAACTCTCACTGTCCACCCTGTCTAACCCTCTGATTATTTTATATGTCTTAATTAAGTGTTCTCTCAGCCTTTTGTCTCTCTAGCGAAAACAACCTCCAGTCCCTCAGCCTTTCCTCGTAAGACCTTTCCTCCATACCAGGCAACATCCTAGTAAATCTCCTCTGAACTCTTTCCAAAGCTTCCACATACTTCCTATAATGCAGTGACCATATGCTTTCTTTATTGGTTGATGAACCTACATGATAGCTTTTAGTGATTCATGTACAAGGTCACCCAGGTCCTTTTGGACACTGACACTTTCAAACCTCTCACCATTCAAGAAATATTTGCTGTGTCTGTTTTTTTTTCCTACGCAGTGATAACTTTTATTCATGTTACATTCCATCATGTTCATGCCATTCCACTGTCCTGGTCCATTTGAAGTCTCCTGACATCATCCTCAGAAATCCTTTAGTATCAGCAGATTTTGGAAATATTACATTTTGTCCATGTGCCCAAATCATTGATGTTGTGAACAGCAGGGCTTAACTGATCCTTGCAATCACTCACTTGTGACATCCTGCATTCTGAGAATGACCTGTTTCTTCCTGCTCTCTAATTTCATTCTATTAGCTAATTCTCAACCCATTGCTGAATATTACTCCCAATCTCACATACTCTAATTTTGTTTATAATACTCCAGCCTAGGATGTCAGAAAAAGACTTCATAAAATGCAAATATACTACATCTACTGGTTCCCCCTTTACCTATGTAAATCCAAGGTTGGTCAAACATGATAGCCCTTTTTGTAAATCCCGTTTTACTGTCTTCTAGTAACCACTACAGATATTTGTTGTATTTCTTTTAACACTAATCATTGCTTGTCTAACATCAAATCTTTTAGTGTATTATCCCAATCCACTAATGCTAACTTTCTCCTTAAACCCTCATAGTTTCGCTTGTTCAGATATGAGACTCTTATTTCAAAATAAACTACCTCACATTAAGTTTAATGTGAAATTCTGTCATATTATGATCACTATTCCCCAAATGTTCCTTTTACAACAAGTTTATTAATTAGCATTTTCTCACTTCAATCTAAAACAGCTTGATTCCTAGTTGGTTCTTTAAACTACTGACTCAGAAATTTAGTTCTGATGAAGAGTCACCAGACTTGGAACATTAACTCTACTTTCTTCCCACAGATGCTGCCAGACTTGCTGAGTTTCTCCAGTAATTTCTGTTTTTGTTTCAGTTCTCCAGCATCTACTGTTCTTTGTTTTTTTCCACAAACTCATCTCATATAACTCCTGAAATTCATCCTCCACAGCATTTGTGTCGATTGGATTTATCTTGTATATCTGTAAATTGATGTCACCCATGAATACAGTTTTATTCATGTTATATGTGTGTGTAATTTCCTGATTAATATTGAGCCCCGCATTACCAGTGTACTTTGGTGACCTATAAACAATTCCCATTGCGGTTTCCTGCTCTTGGCTGTTTCTCAGCTACTCCTAACATGATTTTATACTTTGATCCTTTGATCAAACATCCTCTGTATTCAATGTATCAATCTCATTTCTTAATAAGAGCAACTTCTTTCCTCTCTTCCCCTTCTTTCCTAAAGTGGATATTCATTTCCAAAGCTCAATCACCCTGCAACCACATCTTTGTAATGTCATATCCATCGACCTCAATTTTGGCGTTCAAATCATCAGTCTTGTTGTGAAGGCTGTATGTTTTAATTCTGCTTTTCTAATATTATTTTGTGTTTGGTTTCTATTTGGTGCTTGACATATTGTTGCCTGCCTTCTGATTGTGCCACTACTTCCTGATTCCTGGTCCCAGGTTTGTTTCTGTCCAAACTATGGCCCCTCACAAGGTCCCTCTCTGTAGAGAGAAAAAATACAGTTAATATTTCAAGTCAGTGAATTATCTGAAGAATTTCTGTCAAAAGGTCACGGATCTTGTAATCTTGACTCTGTTTTGTTTTTTTCATTCATGAAACGTGTGCGTCACTGGCTGGCCCAGCATTTATTGCCCATCCCCAGCTGCCCTTGAGAAGGTGGTAGTGGGTTGCCTTCTTGAACCACTGCAGCCCAGCTGCTGTAAGTAGACCCACGGCATTGTTAGGAAGAGTGTTTCAGGACTGTGGCCCAGTGACACTGAAGGAATGACAATATATTTACAAGTCAGGATGGTGAGTGGCTTGGAGGTAGGCATTCACATGTATCTGCTGCCCTTGTCTTTCTAGAGGTAGTGGTTGTGTGGTTGGAAGGTTCTGTCTCAGGAGCCTTGGTGTATTTTGAATTAATGAAGCTTGGGATGCCGTTTGCTTTACTACCTGCTCTCTCCACCTGCCATATCACCTTTAATAAGTTATGCACATACACACCAAGGTAGGTCTGCTTCTGCACAGCCTTTAGAGTTGTAGCCTTGATTTTACATTTACTCTCTATTTTTTGTATAAACATGTATCATGTCCCATTTCTTTCCATTGAAATTCATCGGGCATCTATATATTCATTCCACCAACTTGTCTATGTCTTTTTGAAGAACAACACTGTGCAGCTCATGGTTTTCAATGCTACCAGGTTTTGTATCATATGCAGTTTTTACAATTGCCCCCTGCACATCAAAATCTAGACCATTAAATTATATCAGAAAAAGTAATTGTCCCAAATGGATCATTGGGGAATGCACTGAAAATATTTATGAAGCATCTGGATACGCACTTAAAATGCTGGGTCACACCAGGCTATGGACCAAATGCTGGTAAATGGGATTTGCATAGTTTTATATTTGTTGGTTGGCATAGACATGATGGGCCAAAGGGCCTGTTTCTATTTTGTATGACTTTAATTCTTTGAAAGCTGCCTCCAACCTGATAAATACCCATTAACCATTACTCTCTGTTTTCTATCTCTTGTTCACTTTTGCATCCATGCTGCTAACTATTTCTTTTATGCCATAATCTGTCACTTTTGCAGCACGGTGGCACAGTGGTTAGCCCTGCTGCCTCACAGCTCCAGAGACCCGAGTTCAATTCCCGCCTCAGGCAACTCTCTGTGTGGAGTTTGCACATTCTCCCCGTGTCTGCGTGAGTTTCCTCTGGGTACTCCAGTTTCCTCCCACAGTCCAAAGATGTGCAGGTTAGATGAATTGGCCATGCTAAATTGCCTGTAGTGTTAGGTGAAGGGGTAAATGTAGGGGAATGGGTCTGGGTGGGTTGCTCTTCGGAAGGTTGGTGTGGACTTTTTGGGCCGAAGGGCCTGTTTCCACACTGTAAGTAATCTAATCTAATCTTATCTAATCTAATCCTTTCTCAGAAGTCTGGTTTAGTGGTACTATACCAATGCCTTTTGGAAATCGATGTACGTTACATCAAGGGTATCTTTTACCTCTTCAAAACTCTTTAGCCAGTTAAAATCATAAGACTGTAAGAAATAGGAACAGGAATAGGCCATTCGGCCCCTCGAGCCTGCTCTGCCATTCAATAGGATTATGGCTGACCTGACAGTCCTCATGTCCACTTTCCTGCCCTTCCTCCATACCTTGATCCCTGGCTGCTAAAGAATCTATCCTTCTCAGTCTTAAACGTATGTAAGGTAGAGAATATTTGCAGCAGAGAACAGGAAATTGATGGAGAAAGTGAATAATTACTTCACTGAAGAAATACAAAAGACCTCCTGAAAAAAATTGTAGGTCTTGTGAAACAGAGGGACTAAAATAAATTAGAGTTAGTAAAGAGACAGTATTTGACAAGTCAGCTCGATAAAAGGTTGATAAATTCCCTGGAGCCTATGATCTATCCTAGAGTTTTGATGCAGTTGGTTAAAGCGAAAGTGATTCATCGGTGATTATCTTCCAAAATTCTATAGGTTTTGGAAAAGTTCCTGATGTCAGGAATGTAGCAAATGTCAGGTAAAGGTAAAATTGTCATAGTATTAGAGAACCATGGGGCCACTCTCTCATTAGAAAGAGATGACCAGTGATGGGTTTGTAATGTAACCGCACTATTAAGGAAAGGAG
Source organism: Chiloscyllium plagiosum (assembly GCF_037043375.1). Taxonomy (NCBI): domain Eukaryota; kingdom Metazoa; phylum Chordata; class Chondrichthyes; order Orectolobiformes; family Hemiscylliidae; genus Chiloscyllium; species Chiloscyllium plagiosum. The sequence continues at coordinate 5,851,947 of NW_028270164.1, forward strand.
GGAGAGGGAGAATGGACTACAGACCTGCTAGTTTGACATCAATAGTACGGTACTGGAAAAGCACAGCCAGTCAGGCAGCATCCAAGGAGCAGGAGAATCGATGTTTCAGGCATAAGCTCTTCATCAGAAATCAGGATCAATTAATATTACAGTGACAAATACAGAGTATACTGGACAAATTCGGCAGGTCTGACAGTGTCTGTGCAGAGAGAAACAGAGTTAACGTTTTGAGTCCAATATGACTCTTCAGTGGACGGGTTCTTCAGAGTCTCCGATGAAGGGTTATACCACACTTGAAATGTTGGTTCTGCTTTCTTTCCACAGAGGCTGCCAGACCTGCCGAGTTTCTCCAGCAATTTACGTTTTCGTTTCAGTTTCTCAGCATCTACAGTGTTTCACTTTTATTAAAGGGATTTTTAAAAATAATAGGGAAACTTTCAGACTTTATTATAAAGAATGTGATAACATAGAAAAATACAGCACAGTACAGGCCCTTTGGCCCTCGATGTTGCGCCGATCCAAGCCCACCTAACCTACACTAGCCCACTATCCTCCATATGCCTATCCAATGCCCGTTTAAATGCCCATAAAGAGGGAGAGTCCACCACTGCTACTGGCAGGGCATTCCATGAACTCACGACTCGCTGAGTAAAGAATCTACCCCTAACATCTGTCCTATACCTACCAGCCCTTAGTTTAAAGCTATGCCCCTTTGTAATAGCTGACTCCATACGTGGAAAAAGGTTCTCATGGTCAACCCTATCTAAACCCCTAATCATCTTGTACACCTCAATCAAGTCACCCCTAAACCTTCTTTTCTCCAATGAAAACAGCCCCAAGTGCCTTAGCCTTTCCTCATACGATCTTCCTACCATACCAGGCAACATCCTGGTAAACCTCCTCTGCACCCGTTCCAGTGCCTCCACATCCTTCCTATAGTATGGCGACCAAAACTGCACACAATACTCCAGATGCGGCCGCACCAGAGTCTTTTACAACTGCAACATGACCTCAGGACTCCGGAATTCAATTCCTCTACCAATAAAAGCCAGTACGCCATATGCCTTCTTCATCGCACTATTTACCTGGGTGGCAACTTTCATAGATCTGTGTACATGGACACCAAGATCCCTCTGCTCATCCACACTACCAAGTATCCGACCATTAGCCCAATACCCCATCTTTTTGTTACTCTTACCAAAGTGAATCACCTCACACTTACCTACATTGAACTCCATTTGCCACCTTTCTGCCCAGCTCTGCAACTTATCTATATCCTGCTGTAACCTGATACATCCTTCCTCACTGTCAACAACTCCACCGACTTTCGTATCATCCGCAAACTTGCTCACCCAACCTTCTAGCCCCTCCTCCAGGTCATTTATAAAAATGACAAACAGCAATGGTCCCAAAACAGATCCTTGCGGAACACCGCTAGTAACTGCACTCCAAGATGAACCTTTACCATCAACTACTACCCTCTGTCTTCTTCCAGCCAGCCAATTCCTAATCCAAACCTCCAACTCACCCTCAATGCCATACCTCCATATTTTTTGCAGTAGCCTACCATGGGGAACCTTATCAAATGCCTTACTAAAATCCATATACACCACATCTACTGCTTTACCCTCGTCTACCTCCTTAGTCACATTCTCAAAGAATTCAATAAGGTTTGTGAGGCACGACCTGCCCTTCACAAAACCATGCTGACTATCCTTGATCACGTTATTCCTATCCAGATGTTCATAAATCCTATCCCTTACAATTCTCTCTAAGACTTTGCCCACAACAGAAGTGAGACTCACCGGCCTATAGTTACTAGGGTTATCCCTACTCCCCTTCTTGAACAAGGGAACCACATTTGCTATCCTCCAGTCTACTGGCACTTTTCCTGTAGACAACGAGGACATAAAAATCAAGGCCAATGGCTCTGCAATCTCCTCCCTTGCTTCCCAGAGAATCCTAAGATAAATGCCATCAGGCCCAGGGGACTTATCTATTTTCACCCTTTCCAGAATTTCCAACACCTCTTCCCTACATACCTCAAAGCCTTCCATTCTACTTAATTGTGACTCAGTATTCACATCGGCAGCAATGTCCTGTTCCTGAGTGAATACTGACGAAAAGTATTCATTCAGTGTCTCCCCAATCTCTTCAGCCTCCACATGCAACTTCCCACTACTATCCTTGACTGGACCTATTCCTACCCTAGTCATTCTTTTATTCCTGAAATACCTATAGAAAGCCTTAGGGTTTTCCCTAATCCTACCAACTAAGGACTTTTCATGTCCCCTCCTTGCTGCTCTTAGCTCTCTCTTCAGATCCTTCCTGGCTACCTTATAACTCTCAATCGCCCCAATTGAACCTTCACACCTCATCTTTACATAGGCCGCCCTCTTCCATTTAACAAGGGATTCCAATTCCTTATTAAACCACGGCTCCCTCACACGACCCTTTCCTCCATGCCTGACAGGTACATACTTATCAAGGACACTCAATAGTTGCTCCTTGAACAGACTCCACATATCAATTGTGCCCATGCCTTTACCATCAACTACTACCCTCTGTCTTCTTCCAGCCAGCCAATTCCTAATCCAAACCTCCAACTCACCCTCAATGCCATACCTCCATATTTTTTGCAGTAGCCTACCATGGGGAACCTTATCAAACGCCTTACTAAAATCCATATACACCACATCTACTGCTTTACCCTCGTCTACCTCCTTAGTCACATTCTCAAAGAATTCAATAAGGTTTGTGAGGCACGACCTGCCCTTCTTTTCCATCCTAAGTCATGCCTCACCGTATCATAATTTCCCTGCCCCCAGCTATAACTCTTGCCCTGCAGTTCCCATTTATCCTCTCCATCACTAGAGTAAAAGTCACTGAATTGTGGTCACTGTCCCCAAAGTGCTCACCTACCTCCAATTCTAACACCTGGCCTGGTTCGTTACCCAGAACCAAATCCAGTATGGCCTCACCTCTTGTTGGCCTGTCTACATATTGTGTCAGGAAACCCTCCTGCACACATTGGACAAACACTGACCCATCTAACGAACTCGAGCTATAGTTTTCCCAGTCAATATCTGGAAAGTTAAAGTCCCCCATAACAACCACCCTATTACTTTCACTCTTCTCCTGAATCATCCTCGCAATCCTTTCTTCTACATCTCTAGGACTATTAGGAGGCCTGTAGAAAACTCCTAACAGGGTGACCTCACCTTTCCTATTCCTAACCTCAGCCCAAACTACCTCAGATGGCGAGTCTTCATCCATCGTCCTTTCCACCGCTGTAATACTATCTTTGACAAGCAATGCCACACCTCCCCCTCTTTTACCCCCACCTCTGACCCTACTAAAACATTTAAACCCTGGAACCTGCAACAGCCAATTCTGTCCCTGTTCTACCCATGTCTCCGTAATATCCACAACATCGAAATCCCAGGTACCAACCCACGCTGCAAGTTCACCTACCTTATTTCGTATACTTCTTGCATTGAAGTATACACACTTCATGACACTTTCCTGTTTACAGGTACCCTCCTTTGAGATTGATGGGAGGTTATGTTGTGGCTGTACAGGATGTAGGTTAGGCCACTTTTGGAATATTGAATGAAATTCTGGTCTCCTTCCTATCGGAAAGATGTTGTGAAACTTGAAAGGGTTCAGAAAAGATTTACAAGGATGTTGCCAGGGTTTGAGGATTTGAGCTATGCGGAGAGGTTGAATAGGCTGGAGCTGTTTTCCCGGAGTGTCGGAGACTGAGGGGTGACCTTATAAAGTTTTATAAAATCATGAAGGGTATGGACAGGATAAATAGACAAGTCTTTTTCCTGGGGTGTGGGAGACCAGAACTAGAGGGCATAGGTTTTCGGTAAGAGGGGAAAGATATAAAAGGGAATCAAGGGGCAAATTCTTCACGCAGAGGGTGGTATGTGTATGGAATAAGCTGCCAGAGGAAGTGGTGGAGGCTGGTACAGTTGCAACATTGAAAAGACATCTGGATGGGTATATGAATAGGAAGGGTTTGGAGGGATATGGGCCGGGTGCTGGCAAATGGGACTAGATTAGGTTGGGATATCTGGTCGGCATGGACGAGTTGGACCAAAGGGTCTGTTTCCGTGCTGTATACCTCTATGACTATGACTCCAGAAGGAAAATGTCTAACTATTGGGGCAAACCATCCCAAATGCTCCATTCCAAACAAATTCTGGGCCATTTTTTTAATTTGTTGAGACCATCACTGATTTTCGTTGTGGGTTGGTTTGGATCTTAGATGAAATTGAGAATCAAACTTTGAATTTTGAGTAGCAGGTTTGTTTTGAAAGTAGGAGAGAGCATATAAACTAATGTTTGCAATTGGGAACTGGCCTGGAGAGATAATTGCAAGTTAATTTATGTTCTAAGAACACTGTAGATGGTTTGGCACCAGGAAGTGTTATGCTTAAGGACTGACATTTGGTTGGATGTTGCATTGGCCAATCAAGGGAAGGTTGGTGTTGACCAGCCAATCACACAAAATGCTGAAGAAGAAAGAGAAACCATTGATTTAGACTGTGCTTTTGTGCAGAAGGCTGTGTGCTTGTAAACTGCTGGACTAGGAAGCTATGTTTGAGTTTTACTTTTTCTTGCTAATGTTATTTTCAGTTAAAGAATTATTGAATGTTCTAAGAAAAGAATCCCAGTTCATAAGAAGTAAGTTAATATTCCTTGGAGCCTGCTGGAAGCTATTTGCATTACCAGTTACTTTGGAATTCAAGCAATATACAATCTCATGTGCCTGTGATACAATGCATCATCAAGGATCCCATTAAAAACTGATAATCGTTGTTGAAATGGTTGTCGAACTGGCAAATTACAATTCTTTTATTTTCTTTTCAATTTATCCCATAGTTCACACAGAGGGTGGTGCGTGTATGGAATGAGCTGCCAGAGGATGTGGTGGAGGCTGGTACAATTACAGCATTTAAGAGGCATTTGGCTGGGTATATGAATAGGAAGGGTTTGGAGGGCTATGGGCCGGGTGCTGGCAGGTGGGACTAGGTTGGGTTGAGATATCTAGTCGACATGGATGGGTTGGACCGAAGGGTCTGTTTCCGTGCTGTACATCTCTATGACTCTGTGACTCTATGTGTGTCTGTCTATTTGTGAGAGTGGGGATTACACTCAAAGAAGACTCTGTTTAGGTCATGGACATTAATTAGATTATCTTGTTGTTTAGCTTCACTCTACTAAAGTTACAGTAGTAATATTAAATTGATAATTTCTGTTTAAGTTATTAATTTGGTGTCTGATATCTGTTATTCTTAATATCTGTTTACAAACAACTGGGTATTTTGATGGCCATTGAATGTTTTCATTTTACTGTGTTGCGAATCCAGGGTTTGCGAGTCTGATTTAATCTCACTTGCTATCCCTGAGTCATTACAAACTCCTCCTACTTCCTACTCAACACAAAATAATTAATTAAAATAAAATCTATTACAAAATATTTGGAAAATGGAGTTGTTAATTAACCTTCCCGATGGAATCAATTCTACCTTCCCTTCTGTTCTTCCTTCTCTTTCACCTTTCCTCTCTCTGTACTTTTCAAAAGAAAATTGTCTAAATATTTGCAAAGGAAAATGTTGCAGAGCTTTAAGGAAGGGAGAGAGAAAATGTACAGAGCTGGTACAGAGACGACTGGTCGAAGGGCCTCATTCTGTCTTCTATGATTCTTTGATGCTTTCTGAAACCACTGGTTGGTTCAAATGTTGATTTTTTTTGTTGTAGACAGATCAGAGCAACAGATTGGAAACATCAGAGCTCCTACAGAGGTAGCTGCCAGGTCTTACTATGGAGGCCCTATGAAAGGGGAGGTTATTTAAAGGGGTTGGTGACTCTGGCAACTTTAACAGTTTACTTACCAGATAGAGAAGATGGGACATAGCTGACGTAGTTCTATTATGGCACAGCTAGATCTGAAGATAATTTTGGAAGCTGTATACATTCGCAAGCAAATTTCCAGTTGTTAGTCACCAAATTGTCACATTCAGAATAGTCAATAAGAATTGAAGGGATTTAGAGTCTGTGTTTAACAATCTTACACAGTGACAACTTAAGCAAACAATTTGGGAACAATAGTGACACCTTTAGGAGCAGTGAGATCTCACAGTTCAAATCTTATCATCAGTGTAGCCTCAATTGCAATGCAATGGTTCACTGGTATCGACTGACCCTGACTCATGGGTACAGAGTGACCCCTAGTGCAGTGTCTGGTGTGGTGCCATCTATGGGCACAATTAACCTGGTCTGGTATTGAACCAGTGCATGCGAAAGTGAGGACTGCAGATGCTGGAGATCAGAGTCAAGAATAGAGCGGCCGAAACATTGATTTTCCTGCTCCCTGGATGCTGCCTGACCTGCTATGCTTTTCCAGCACCACTCTGATTTTGACATTGAACCAGTGCAGGTGAGGAGAGAAGGCAAGCTAAGTGGTGGCTAATCAACTCCAAGCTTAGAATTTGAGAGGCTATAGATTGTAATAAGAAGGAGGAGGGTGGGGGGTAACACAGTGAGGGATTGATTTCTGGGTTTTAAACCTTGGGAAAGGAATTGTAGGCAGAATGAGTCTTGATCTCAATACAGTGACTGAAGAGAAAGGGAAAGGGAGACAGAGAGACACAGAGGGGGAGAGAGAGGAGAGGGAGAATGTTAGAGAGGGATAGAGAGAAGGATAGGGAGGAGTGAGTGAGGCAGAAGGGGAAGGGAGAGAGAAAAAGAGAGAGAAATATGGAAGCAAAAACTGTGTATAGGACTTCATGTATGATCTCATTAAAACACAAAGAATTAGATCAAGAATTTGTTATATGCTATTTGTGTATTCAATCTCTGGATCCTGCTAAACAGAAAGAGATTTCAACATGTAAACAAGCTGCAAAATCTTCAATATTTATAAGCAACCTCTCACATGCTAACACTTTTCTATGCCACTTGTTATGGAAAGGTTTCAATGAATCAGTCAGATTAGAGAGAAAAAGATAGGACCAAAGAATTCACAGCTCTGCAACATCTGAGGCAAAATTAATCATGGGGCAAAGCCAAAAATCTGCATTAAAGATGAAACATGAGGATGGGCTGTCCACTAAAATAAATACACAAATTTGAATGGTTGGTGCTATATCTGAAAGGATCTGAAAAAGTTAATATTTCATTGAGTTAGCACCACCGACTGTAATGATGTCTCAAGGACTTGGTTAGAATTAGGAAGGAGCTTGTTAGAGACAGACCTGAAGCAAATATGTTCCTCTAACAGATTTAGTTTTATTCACTGGTGGGATGAAGACATCACTGGCCAGGCTGGTACTTATTTCCTGTCTCTAGTTACCCTTTAGAAGGAGGTAGTGACCTATCTTCTTGAACTGCAGCAGTCCATGTGCTGTGGGTTGACCCTTAGGGATGGAATTTCCAGCGACAGTGAAGGAACAGTGACATATTTCCAAATCAGGATGGTGAGTGGCTTGCAAAGGAACTTGCAGGGAATGGAGTTCCCATATATTTGCTGTCCTTGGCCTTCTAGATTGTAGTTATGTTGATCATATTCATGCAATCTTAATTAGTAATAGACTTCATACTCAATGAGGCTGTGTTAGTTGGACCAGGAATGTGGCTTCACTGATTCATGCTTGACAAGTTTGAATTTGAAATAGTCCCCATGAGTAGTGCAGGAGGGACAATGGAAGGTCCATCACAACTTAGAGAGCAGCAGTGACCGGCACTACCTTGGAATGGTGCCAGCTGAGAGAAATTAGACTTCAAGGTTCTGAGAAAGTAGACAAAGGGGGGAAAAGGCATGCTGGTGACTCAGAACATTTAAGATAAACATGTATCACTGATCATTGACAGCAGCAAACCCTGGAAACCCTATGGCAATACACAACACGGGCGAGGGAGTGGTAGTGGCATTGTGGTATTGTCATTGAATTAGTAATTCAGACTCCCAGATAATGTATGAGACAAAGCAAGTTGGGAAGGCAAGTGGTGAGGATGACACAAGGAGTGAGCAAAAAGTTATGGACAGGTTAAGCGAGTGGGCAAAAAGTTGACCAATGGAATACAGTGTGGGGAATTGTGAGGTTATGCACTTTAGTAGGAAGAATTATTTAAATGTCAAAAAACTGAAGATTGCTACAGAACAATGAGAGTCCTTGTTAATGAAACACAAAAATAGTCCTCTCCATGGGCGGCATGGTGGCACAGTTGTTAGCACTGCTGCCTCACAGCGCCTGAGACCCGGGTTCAATTCCCGCCTCAGGCGACTGACTGTGTGGAGTTTGCACGTTCTCCCCGTGACTGCGTGGGTTTCCTCCGGGTGCTCCGGTTTCCTCCCACCGTCCAAAGATGTATAGGTCAGGTGAATTGGCCACGCTAAATTGCCTGTAGTGTTAGGTGAAGGGGTAAATGTAGGGGTATGGGTGGGTTGCGCTTCGGCGGGTCGGTGTGGACTTGTTGGGCCGAAGGGCCTGTTTCCACACTGTAATGTAATCTAAATCTAAATCTAAGTAATCTAATCCAAGTTCAGAAGGTAAGTGGGAAGGTAAAAGGAATGTTGGCCTTTATTTCAAAAGATATGGAATGTGAAAGTAGAGTGGTTTTGCTAAATCTATACAAGACACCAGTCAGAAAGCAGCTGGAATGCTGTGAGCAATTTTAGGCTCTGCAAGAAGATAAGCTTTGGGCAATTTAAAAAACAATGAGATTCTGTGCTAACTCAGAAACCTTTTAAGAAATCTTCCATTGTACCCTCAAAGTACGAGATGTCAATAATTCCTGTACAGTAATAAATAGAATAAAAACCTTTACAGAAGCTAAAATGGATGTTGTAAATTAGGAAACCTAAAATAAAGGATTGCTAATAAGAGTCAATTTTAGAGATAGGTCAAGTAGAACACAAAGTGATATACTCTGGAGAAGACAACTCCAGAGGTATAGGATCGATAGAGCTCATGGCTTCACCAGGGATGAGGTGAAATACAGTCAGTCCTTCTACAATGCGATGGTTGAAATTCTTGTGCAACCCCGCATTATAGAAAAATCGCGCTTTAGAAACAGCATTTAAAGTGTTGCCGTTACAACCTACACACGTTTTAAAAGTTTGAGCTTTAGAAACAACATCCCCAATTCGTCAAACATGTTACAGTGAGTTCGCGTTGACCAAATGCACGTTATAGCAGAACTACCTGTAGCAGACAAATTCAAAGAGGTACTGAAATCCTATAACATTTTTGAAAGGACAAAATTCAGTAAAAGAGTGCAACATCCAGGAGATGCCATAGCTGTTTTCATTAATGAGCTCTACATGTTAGTGGGGAGATGCAACTGTGGTGACATAACGTCGGAAATCATGACAGATCGGATTATTGGAGGCATTACTGATGACTCTTTGTCAGATTTGGCAGTCTGAAACAGATGTAAATCTGGACAAGGCCATTCCAATGCTGAGTGGCTGGAAGCAAAACTAATCAGTTCAGGGAGGCACTGGCGTAATAGTAAGCCAGAATGATCCAGAATGATGATCTAGAAACCCTACTAATGCTCTGGGCATATGGGTTGAAACCCCACTCATCAAATTAGAATTCAGTAAAAATCTTGAATTAAAAGCTGGCTTGACGATGACCATTGCAAGCCAGGCAGCATCAGGAGGTGGAGACTTGAGTACTGAAGAAAGGTCACACCAGAAACGTTGACTTCTCCACCTCCAGATGCTGCCTGGTCTTCCAGCCTCCTGCTTGTCTACTTTGGATTCCAGCATCTGTAGTTTTCTTTTTGCTTTTAATGATGACCATTGTCATAAAAGCCCATCTTGTTCACCAATGATCCTTAAGGAGGGACGTTGCTGGTCTATATGTGACTCCAGACCCACAGCAATGTAGTTGACTCTCAATTAGGAACAGGCAATAAATTTTGGCCTAACCAGTGATGCCAACTTCCCATGAATAGATTAGAAAAGAATTCCTAAGAGGGGAAGGTAAACCTTAGTGCAGGGGATTTATGGGGTCCATTACCTTCTTGACGGATAAAGACACACCAGATAAGTCAATGCAGTGACAGAAACCAGTCTGGCTAATACTGTGGAGGAAAGAACCCTCACATGTGAACAGTGTGCAGCTTTTAATAACAGAATGCTATTGTCATAAAAGAGTAGGACACTTTCAGAAAATGTGTTGTAGCACGAAACAGCTGCAGAAAAGCAAAAGACCGATCAACTTGACACCCCAAGTGATAGGTGAGGTGGAATAGATTCCAGTAGAAAATAAACCCAAAGTGTTATTCAGCAGAATCAATGACTGAGACTAATCATTCAGCATACAATTATATCATAGGGTATCTCCCAGATTCCAGATTAGACACAGTGGCTAGTGTCACAACATTGTGAGATAGCAAGCCTTGTTTGTCAAAACTCTGCTTACAGCTATTGGTTGTTCAACTGCATGGTCCAGGAGGCATTGCATTTAATGATAAAGGCATGCTACAAGTAACTTTTCAACATAGGGGACATCAGATAATAGAAAAATGATATGTACTTCACATCTAAGCATCTCTCGCCTGGGTAGCAGCATGCATGTTGAACATAATCTTGTTCAAGATCAAAGAGGTTAAAAAGCAAAAAGTCAAGGAAAAGCTGTAGAATGGTTTGCTGACTCTATGGAAACTAAATAAAGAACTGAATCTCTTGGGGTTAGTCATGTTGGAATAAAAAACACTTTCATACCATAAATTAGACGGAAAGCTATGACTATAGTAGTTTGTCTAAAATGGTTTCCATAACTTAGAAATCTGAAGGAAGTTCAGTATCCAAATGGCCAATATGAAGTCCGAGAAGAATTGCAAGCAAAAAGGCATCAACACCATTAGATGATGTACATTTATATCCAGACAATGGAACCATTTACACCATTAGATGATGTCCATTTATATCCAGACAATGGAACCATTTACACCCACTAGATGATGTCAATTTATATCCAGACAATGGAACCATTTACACCACTAGATGATGTCCATTTATATCCAGACAATGGAACCATTTACACCACTAGATGATGTACATTTATATCCAGACAATGGAACCATTTACACCCACTAGATGATGTACATTTATATCCAGACAATGGAACCATTTACATCACTAGATGATGTACATTTATATCCAGACAATGGAAGCATTTACACCATTAGATGATGTACATTTATATCCAAACAATGGAACTATTTACACCACAAGGTGATGTACATTTATATCCAGACAATGGAACCATTTACACCCACTAGATGATGTACATTTATATCCAGACAATGGAACCAATTACACCATTAGATTATGTATATTTATATCCAGACAATGGAACCAATTACACCACTAGATGATGTACATTTATATCCAGACAATGGAACCATTTACAGCATTAGATAATGTACATTTATATCCAGACAATGGAACCAATTACACCATTAGATGATGTCCATTGATATCCAGACAATGGAAGCATTTACACCATTAGATGATGTCCATTGATATCCAGACAATGGAAGCATTTACACCCACTAGATGATGTACATTTATATCCAGACAATGGAACCATTTACACCATTAGATGATGTCCATTTATATCCAGACAATGGAACCATTTACACCCACTAGATGATGTCAATTTATATCCAGACAATGGAACCATTTACACCACTAGATGATGTCCATTTATATCCAGACAATGGAACCATTTACACCACTAGATGATGTACATTTATATCCAGACAATGGAACCATTTACATCACTAGATGATGTACATTTATATCCAGACAATGGAAGCATTTACACCCACTAGATGATGTACATTTATATCCAAACAATGGAACTATTTACACCACAAGGTGATGTACATTTATATCCAGACAATGGAACCATTTACACCCACTAGATGATGTACATTTATATCCAGACAATGGAACCAATTACACCATTAGATTATGTATATTTATATCCAGACAATGGAACCAATTACACCACTAGATGATGTACATTTATATCCAGACAATAGAACCATTTACACCATTAGATAATGTACATTTATATCCAGACAATGGAACCAATTACACCACTAGATGATGTACATTTATATCCAGACAATGGAACCATTTACAGCATTAGATAATGTACATTTATATCCAGACAATGGAACCAATTACACCATTAGATGATGTACATTTATATCCAGACAATGGAAGCATTTACACCATTAGATGATGTCCATTGATATCCAGACAATGGAAGCATTTACACCCACTAGATGATGTACATTTATATCCAGACAATGGAACCAATTACATCCACTAGATGATGTACATTTATATCCAGACAATGGAACCAATTACACCACTAGATGATGTACATTTATATCCAGACAATGGAACCAATTACACCACTAGATGATGTACATTTATATCCAGACAATGGAACCATTTACAGCATTAGATAATGTACATTTATATCCAGACAATGGAACCAATTACACCACTAGATGATGTACATTTATATCCAAACAATGGAACTATTTACACCACAAGGTGATGTACATTTATATCCAGACAATGGAACCATTTACACCCACTAGATGATGTACATTTATATCCAGACAATGGAACCAATTACATCCACTAGATGATGTACATTTATATCCAGACAATGGAACCAATTACACCACTAGATGATGTACATTTATATCCAGACAATGGAACCAATTACACCACTAGATGATGTACATTTATATCCAGACAATGGAACCATTTACAGCATTAGATAATGTACATTTATATCCAGACAATGGAACCAATTACACCATTAGATGATGTACATTTATATCCAGACAATGGAATCATTTACACCCACTAGATGATGTACATTTATATCCAGACAATGGAACCATTTACACCATTAGATGATGTACATTTATATCCAGACAATGGAACCATTTATACCCACTAAATGATGTACATTTATATCCAAACAATAGAACCATTTACACCACTAGATGATGTATATTTATATCCAGACAATGGAACCATTTACACCATTAGATGATGTACATTTATATCCAGACAATGGAACCATTTATACCCACTAGATGATGTACATTTATATCCAGACAATGGAACCAATTACACCATTAGATTATGTATATTTATATCCAGACAATGGAACCAATTACACCACTAGATGATGTATATTTATATCCAGACAATAGAACCATTTACACCATTAGATAATGTACATTTATATCCAGACAATGGAACCAATTACACCACTAGATGATGTATATTTATATCCAGACATTAGAACCATTTACACCACTAGATGATGTACATTTATATCCAGACAATGGAAGCATTTACACCCACTAGATGATGTACATTTATATCCAAACAATGGAACTATTTACACCACAAGGTGATGTACATTTATATCCAGACAATGGAACCATTTACACCCACTAGATGATGTACATTTATATCCAGACAATGGAACCAATTACACCATTAGATGATGTACATTTATATCCAGACAATGGAACCATTTACAGCATTAGATGATGTCCATTGATATCCAGACAATGGAACCATTTACACCACTAGATAATGTACATTTATATCCAGACAATGGAACCAATTACACCACTAGGTGATGGATATTTATATCCAGACAATGGAACCAATTACATCCACTAGATGATGTACATTTATATCCAAACAATGGAACTATTTACACCACAAGGTGATGTACATTTATATCCAAACAATGGAACCAATTACATCCACTAGGTGATGGATATTTATATCCAGACAATGGAACCAATTACATCCACTAGATGATGTACATTTATATCCAGACAATGGAACCATTTACACCATTAGATGATGTCCATTTATATCCAGACAATGGAACCATTTACACCCACTAGATGATGTCCATTTATATCCAGACAATGGAACCAATTACACCATTAGATGATGTACATTTATATCCAGACAATGGAAGCATTTACACCATTAGATGATGTCCATTGATATCCAGACAATGGAAGCATTTACACCCACTAGATGATGTACATTTATATCCAGACAATGGAACCAATTACATCCACTAGATGATGTACATTTATATCCAGACAATGGAACCAATTACACCACTAGATGATGTACATTTATATCCAGACAATGGAACCAATTACACCACTAGATGATGTACATTTATATCCAGACAATGGAACCATTTACAGCATTAGATGATGTACATTTATATCCAGACAATGGAGCCATTTACGCCACTAGATGATGTACATTTATATCCAGACAATGGAACCAATTACACCATTAGATGATGTATATTTATATCCAGACAATGGAACCATTTACAGCATTAGATGATGTACATTTATAGCCAGACAATTGAACCAATTACACCATTAGATGATGTACATTTATATCCAGACAATGGAACCATTTACAGCATTAGATGATGTATATTTATATCCAGACAATGGATCCAATTACACCATTAGATGATGTATATTTATATCCAGACAATGGAACCATTTACAGCATTAGATGATGTACATTTATATCCAGACAATGAAAGCATTTTGCACTGAATTGAGTCAGACTGTGACAAAACCCATTGAATGGCTACCTGCTCCAAATTAAAGTCGGCTATTGGGAGCTGCGGTAATTAGAAAGGAAGAAGTTCAAACAAAATATCCAACCTCCCCACTTCCAAAGAAGAATTCCCAAAAACAATAAACAGTATCACTTCAATCAAAGATGAATCTCCAGGTAACACAATCGAGGAAGTGACCAAATTGATTTCACTGATAGTTCGTTCGCTGAGAGAGAAGTAGAAGGTCCAAAGTGTCGAAGATTCCAAGACAATGGGTCAACCTATTTCAGCACAGTCCAACTGACTGAATCCCACTGACAGGAATTGAAAATGTGGTGCACAAACCTCCAGGGAAGACAACACTAAGACAAATGACTCTATGATTGAAATTGGTAAGTGAATATTACAGAAATGTGGTTGCAAGTGGATCCTATTGAAGGACATGAAGATGGATATATAGGGTGAGGTTGTTTTGTTAGTAAGAAATGGGACTAGATTAGGTTAGGATATCTGGTCGGCATGGATGAATTGGACCAAAGTGTCTGTTTCTGTGCGTTGTATCTCTATGACTCTATCATGTGTGAAGATCCAAGATACTGAAAAGAAAAAAAATCACTTGCTACAACAGGAACTATACTGACAGAAATAAAAAAAAGACATATGCAATCAAAACCCTTCACAGAAGAAAAACGAGAGGTTAAATTTCCTTCACTTTAAGAGAAAGTCCTGGAACCATTAGGAAGATCATTCAATAAATTGTCTTCCATCCAATAAACTGTCATTAGGATAGAACAACACAGGAACAGGCACATTGGCCCACTATTCTTCCAAGTCTGAAGAGAAAAAAATTAAACCTTCAGGTCGTCTGAATTTGCAAAGTAACTACTTGAGTGAAAATTGCAATAATAAGACCATAACAAATAGGGACTGGAGTTGGCCATTCAGTTCCAACAGCCTGCTCCACCATTCAATGGGGTGACATTTTTCACACCCACATCCTTCCCTTTTCCCAAAACCTTTGATTCCTATTCCCCAGATTCGATAAATATGAACAAACAAATCTATAACAACAGTAGTATGAGAAAAAAGACTGATGGAGAGATGTTATATTTGTGCTTGGAAACTAAGGGGACAAAGATGAGTGTCGTGGCCATCATTAACAAGATAGTAGTGGGGAAGCTGAAAGGGTTGAAGGTGGATAAATCAGATGGACTGCACCCCAGAGTTCTGAAGGTGATAGCTACAGACATTTTGGAGGCATCATTGGTGATCTTTCAGGAATCACTGGGGTCAGGGATGGTCCCAGAGGACTAGAAAATGGCTAACATAACACGTCTGTTTAAGAAGTGGGGGGGAGCAGAAGGAAGGAAACTATAGGCAGATTAGCCTGATCTTGGTCATTGGTAAGATTTTAAAGTTCATTATTAAGGATGAGATTGCAGAGTACTTGCAAATGCATGGTAAAATAGGGCTGAGTCAGCACGACTTCGTCAAGGGGAGGTCTTGCCTGACAAATCTATCAAAATTCTTTGAGGAGTAATGAGCGAGTCAGACAAAGAAGAACCAGTGGATGTGATCTATTTGAATTTTCGGACGGCCCTTGACAAAGTTCCACAGAGGAGGCTGCTAAATAAGACAATAATCCTTAGTGTTAGGAGCAAGGAGCATGGATAGAGGATTGGCTGACTGGCTGAAGGCAGAGATTAGGGAAACAGGGGTATTTCGCAGGATGGCA
Organism: Chiloscyllium plagiosum; assembly: GCF_037043375.1. Classification (NCBI taxonomy): domain Eukaryota; kingdom Metazoa; phylum Chordata; class Chondrichthyes; order Orectolobiformes; family Hemiscylliidae; genus Chiloscyllium; species Chiloscyllium plagiosum. The sequence goes on from NW_028270164.1 coordinate 5,868,372, forward strand.
GCCAATGGGTAGTGGATTGCTGCAGGGGTCAGTTTGGGAGCACAGCTATTCACATTATGGACAAAGAAACTGAGGGCATTGTTGCTAACTTTGCAGATGACACAAAGATAGGTGGAGAGAAGTTAGTGCTGAGGAAGTGCAGAGGCAGAGGCAAATGCAGAGGACTTAGGCAGGCTAGGAGAGTGGGCAAAGAAGTGGCAGATGTAATACAATTTGGGAAAGTGTGAGGTTCTGTCCTTTGGTAGGAAGAATCGAGGCATAGACTGTTTTCTAAATAGGGAAAGATTTTTGAAATCTGAAGTGCAAATATACTTAGGAGTCCTATTCAAGATTCTCTTAAGGTTAACATAGAGGTTCAGTTGGCAGTTAGGAAGGCAAATGCAATGTTAGCATTCATTTCAAGAGAGCTACAAGAACAGATATGTACTGCTAAGGCTGTATCAGGCACCAGTCAGACAGCATTTAGAATATTGTGATCAGTTTTGGACCCCATATCTAAGGAAGATGTGCTGACTTTGGAGGTTTACAAGAATGATCCTGGGGATGAAGGGCTTGTCATTGAATGAGTGATTGAGGATTCTGGCTCTGCGCTCAAGGGAGATTAGAAGGATAAGGGGGATCTCATTGAAACTTATAGAATACTGAGAGGCCTGAGTGGAGTGGATGTGGAGAAGATGTTTCCACTACCAGGAGAGACTAGGGCCCGAGGGCATATCCTCAGAGTAAAGGGATGAGCCTTTGGAACTGAGATGAGTCGTAATCCAATTTGATGGGCTGAATAGCCCAATTCTGGTCCTACATTTTATGGTCTTATGGAAAGGTTCTATTTGCAGTAAGCATCACCCATTGAGTTACCGAGAGGTGGACTTCATTACCCAGAAGTGGGAAAAATACTGTAAAACCCATGAAAGAGGTCAAATGGTCTGATTTTGTCATGTTTGGGTATTTTGTTCAGGTGAAGAAGTTAAAGTGATGACCTATTTCAGCAGAGATATACAGATAGAATATGAACCACATCCAACTGGAATTAATTGAAGATGTGACACATAAACGTTAAGGCAGACACCACTAAGAAAAGAGAAACAATGTACAAAGATCCAAAATACTGCAAAGGAAACAATCATTTACTGTACAAGGAACCTTACTGTTCTCATTCTTCGAAATGGAGATCAAGTATGACCAGTTTTTTACATATTTTATTTCTGGGCAGGAGCTAAGGATTTGTAGTAGGCCATTCAGCCCATCAAATCTGCTCCACCTTTTAATACAACATGGATGATTGAACATCTCAATGCATTTAGCTACACTATTCCTATAACCCTATATTGGTAATCATAAATCAATCAATCTCTATTTTAAACACCTTCAAAGACTGAGCTTCCACAGCCCTCAGTGGTAGAGAAGTCCAAAGGTTCATAAACATCTGAGTAAAAGATAATTCTCCTCATCCTGGACCTAAGTAATAACCCCCTTATTTTTAAATTGTGTCCCTGTTTCTGGACTCTGCAAGCAGGGAAACATCTTACCTGTGTCTTTGTAAGTACTTACTGTTGCAATATAGGTCACATTCATGTAACCTGTAAATAGTAGCAGTAGTAAGGGTTGTTAAGAAGGCATATGGTGTGTTGGCTTTCATTAGCAGGGGGATTGAGTTTAAGAGCCATGTGGTTATGCTGCAGCTCTATAAAGCCCTGGTAAGAGCACACTTGGAATATTGTGCTCAGTTCTGGTTGTCTCATTACAGGAAGGATGTGGAAGCTTTAGAGAGGATGCAGAGGGAATTTACCAGGATGATGTCTGGACTGGAGGGTATGTCTTATGAAGAAAGGTTGAGGGAGATAGAGCTTTTCTCTTTGGAGCGAAGAAGGATGAGAGGTGACTTGGTAGAGGTGTATAAGATGATGAGAGGCACAGATAGAGTGGATAGCCAGAGACTCTTTCCCAGGGTGGAAATGTCTACCATGAGGGCCATAATTTTAAAGTGATGGGAAGAAGGTTTAGGGAAGATGTCAGAGGTAGGTTCTATACACAGAGAGTGGTGGGTGTGTGGAATGCACTGCCAACGGTGGTAGTAGAGTCAGAGGCATTAAGGACATTTAAGTGACTCTTGGATAGACACATGGATGATAGTAAAATGTAGGGTATGTAGGTTAGTCTGATCTTAGAGTAGGATAAATGTTCGGCACAACATTGAGGGTACGGACTGTTCTTTGTCTATGTTTAATACAATAAACCTCACATTGTTCCTCAACAGGACTCTTGTAATTAGACTAAAGAAGTGGCTACCGTTATCCACATTAGAATACTTCAGGTCTGGGTATGAGGTAAACACATTGAACAATCTACCTAACATTATTTGGACATATTGCAGGAGGTTTCATCACATTACTTCCCAAACTAATCGCCCTGTTCAGTTAAACAGATGAAACTAAAACGAAGAAGTGTGGATGCTGGAGATCGGAAACAATTGCTGGAGAAACTCAACAGATTTGGCAATATCTGTGGAGAGAAAGCGGGCACCCAAGGGTCGCTAGACTTGAAATATTCACACTACTTTCTCTTCACAGATGCTGCTAGACCTGCTGAGTTTCTCCAGCAATTTCTGTTTTTGTTCTGAAGAAGGAACACTGCATCTGAAACGTTAGTTCTGCTTTCTTTCCACAGATGCTGCCAGACATTTTCCACCATTTCCGTTTTTGTTTCTGATATCCATCATTGTTTTTTCTGCTTTTGTTAATTTCAGTTAAATAGATGTTTGTTTTATCCTTTATAAAATATTTTGTAACCAATAAACAGAAACGAAAAGTCTGAATCACATATTGCAATGCCATAAATGTGATCTAATCAGTTAAAATTCATCTAATCTGATCTATTGCAATGTGATCTGATGAAATGTGAAATAATCTAGTGTAATGCGATTTAATCAGCATAATACGATCTCATCTGCTCTAATGCGATCTAATCGGGTGTAATACAATCTAAGTTAATGGAATGTGCTCTAACCTAGTGTGAGTGATTGAGAATGACGGTATTCACCTGACTTGGAGCATGATGGACTGCCCACAGGGCGTGTGTCTCTACTAGACTGAAGTATTGATGTATTCTATATTGTATACCTGGTCTAAACTGGTCTAATGTGATATCACTGTAATGTTGAGTAATGTGGGATCTAATGTGACATGAAGTGGGATAATGATACCTTTTTTTTAATTAGCTGTCCCTGTAGATATAATATTAAGTAGAAACTTAGAAAATAAGGGCAGGAATAGGCCATTTGTCCCTTCGAGCCTGTCCCGCCTTTCAATATGATCATAGCTGATCATCCAAGTAATAGAGTCATAGAGATTGACACCCAAATTAACCACATAGACACTCGTCATTTGTGACAAGGCTTGCATGGTATAACAGGCTACAAAATGAAGTCAAACAGAATTGCAGGCAACAGTACATCCCTACCCAATCAGTTCAATTCATTCTACGCTCGCTTTGACCAGAAGGTCAATGAAATGATATCCAACTGTCCCAATACCCTTGGATACACCTGTAGCCACAGTCACCACTGCAAACGTTGGATTGACCTTCTTATGGATCAACCCATGGAAACCCTGGATGGAGTCCTCAGCCATGCACTTAGATCCTGCACAAGCCAGCTGGTAGGAGTGTTTGCTGACTTCTTTAACCTCCCTTACTGTTATCTGAAGTGCCCACCTGCTTCAAGAAGACCACCAGCATCCCAAAGCCAAAGAAAAATCATGCAGTGTGGCTCAATTACTACTGCCTGGTGCCTTTGACCTCTGTAATTATGAAGTGCTTTGAGAGGTTGGTTATGGCTCACATCAACTCCAGCCTCCCAAACTGCCTTGATCCCATCCAGTTCGCTGACTGGCAAAACAGGTCCAGGTTAATGGACCTCTTTAATGTTCATGTTGATCTCTCTGTCTCTGCTCCTTCTCTGCGACTGTAGCACTTATTCTGCACTCTGCTCTGTTACCCTGAAGCACTTGTATAGCGCAATCTGCCTGTAAAGCATATAAGACAACAATTTTCACTGTATTTCGGTACATGTGTCAGTAACAAATCAAGTTATAGAACATAGAACATAGAACATAGAACAGTACAGCACAGAACAGGCCCTTCAGCCCACGATGTTGTGCCGACCATTGATCCTCATGTAAGGTAAACCTAATGTATGAACTCTCAAATTTCTGTGACCATATGCATGTCCAGCAGTCTCTTAAATATCCCCAATGACCTTGCTTTCACAACTGCTGCTGGCAACGCATTTCATGCTCTCACAACTCTCTGTGTAAAGAACCCGCCTCTGACATCCCCTCTATACTTTCCGCCAAACAGCTTAAAACTATGACCCCTCGTGTTAACATTTTCTGCCCTGGGAAAAAGTTTCTGGCTATCAACTCTATCTATGCCTCTCATTATCTTGTACACCTGTTAGGTCCCCTCTCTTCCTTCTTTTTTCCAATGAAAAAGTCCGAGGTCAGTCAACCTCTCTTTGTAAGATAAGCCCTCCATTCCAGGCAGCATCCTGGTAAACCTCCTCTAAACCCTCTCCAAAGCATCCACATCTTTCCTATAATAGGGCGACCAGAACTGGACACAGTATTCCAAATGCGGTCTAACCAAAGTTTTATAGAGCTGCAACAAGATCTCATGGCTCTTAAACTCAATCCCCTTGTTAATGAAAGCCAAAATACCATATGCTTTCTTAACAAACCTGTCCACTTGAGTGGCAATTTTAAGGGATCTATGTACCTGCACACCAATATCCGCCTGTTCCTCCACACTGCAAAGAATCCTGTCTTTAATCCTGTACTCAACTTTTAAGTTCGACCTTCAAAAATGCATCACTTTGCATTTATCCAGGTTGAACTCCAGCTGCCACCTCTCGGTCCATCTCTGCATCCTGTCAATGTCACGCTGCAGCCTACAACAGTCCTCTATACTGTCAACGACACCTCCAACCTTTGTATCATCTGCAAACTTGCTAACCCATCCTTCAATCTCCTCATCCAAGTCATTAATAAAAATTACATAGAGTAGAGGCCCAAGAACAGAGCCCTGTGGAACACCACTCACCACTGACTTCCAGGCAGAATATTTTTCTTCCACTACCACTTGCTGTCTTCTGTCGACCAGCCAATTCTGTATCCAGACAGCTAAATTTCCCTGTATCCCATTCCTCCTGACCTTCTGAACGAGCCTACCTTGGGGAACCTTATCAAATGCCTTACTGAAGTCCACATACACAACATCCACCGCTCGACCTTCATCAACTTGTCTAGTAACATCCTCAAAGTACTTAATAAGATTTGTGAGGCATGACCTGCCCCTCACAAAGCCGTGCTTACTGCCTCTAATCAAGCCATGCTCTTCCAGATGGTCATAAATCCTATCCCTCAGAATCCTTTCTAACACCTTGCAGACAACAGACGTGAGACTGACTGGTCTGTAATTGCCGTGGATTTCCCTATTTCCTTTCTTGAAGAGAGGAATTACATTTGCCTCCTTCCAGTCCTCAGGTACGACTCCGATGGAGAGTGAAGATGCAAAGATCTTCGCAAGCTTCCCAAAGCAGCCGAGGACAAATCTGGTCTGGCCCTGGTGACTTGTCAATCTTAATGTTTGTCAAAATTTTCAACACATCAGCTTCCTCAATCTCTATCCGTTCCAGCATGCTTACCTGCTCCTCAATGGGTTTATTCACTACAAGGTCCTTTTCTTTAGTAAAGACAGAAGCAAAAAACTCATTTAGGGCCTCCCCTAACTCCTCAGACTCTATACACAAGTTCTGTATGCTATCCCTGATCCGCACTACTCTTTCTTTGAACATTCTCTTATTCCTCACATACGTGTAAAATGCCTTTGGATTCTCCCTAATTCTTCCTGCCAAGCCTTTTTCGTGCCCCCTCCTGGCTCTCCTCAGACCATTTTTGAGCTCCTTCCTCAACTGCCTGTAATCCTCTAGAGCTGAGCAAGACCCTAGCTTCCTTCACCTTATGTAAGCTGCCTTCTTTCTTTTGACGAGAAGCTCCTCCGCTCTCGTCATCCAAGGTTCCTTTATCTTACCCCTTCTTGCCTGTCTCAGAGGAACACATTTACACATCACTCGCAACACATCACATCACTGCTTGATTAGGGACAGCCAGCACGGATTTGTGAAGGGTAGGTCTTGCCTTGCAAGTCTTATTGAATTCTTCGAGGAGGTGACTAAGCATGTGGATGAGGGTAGAGCAGTGGATGTAGTGTACATGGATTTTAGCAAGGCATTTGATAAGGTTCCCCATGGTAGGCTTATGCGGAAAGTCAGGAGGCATGGGATAGAGGGAAATTTGGCCAATTGGATAGAAAACTGGCTAACCGGTCGAAGGCAGAGAGTGGTGGTAGATGGTAAATATTCAGCCTGGAGCCCAGTTACAAGTGGAGTTCCGCAGGGATCAGTTCTGGGTCCTCTGCTGTTTGTAATTTTTATTAATGACTTAGATGAGGGAGTCAAAGGGTGGGTCAGTAAATTTGCAGATGATACGAAGATAGGTGGAGTTGTGGACAGTGAGGAGGGCTGTTGTCGGCTGCAGAGGGACTTAGATATGATGCAGAGCTGGGCTGAGGAGTGGCAGATGGAGTTCAACCCTGCCAAGTGTGAGGTTGTCCATTTTGGAAGAACAAATAAGAATGCGGAATACAGGGTTAATGGTAGGGTTCTTAGTCAGGTGGAGGAACAGAGGGATCTTGGGGTCTATGTACATAGATCTTTGAAGGTTGCCACTCAGGTGGATAGAGTTTGTAAGAAGGCCTATGGAGTATTATCGTTCATTAGCAGAGGGATTGAATTCAAGAGTCGTGAAGTGATGTTGCAGCTGTACAGGACTTTGGTTAGGCCACAGTTGGAGTACTGTGTGCAGTTCTGGTCGCCTCACTTTAGGAAAGATGTGGAAGCTTTGGAGAGGGTGCAGAGAAGATTTACCAGGATGTTGCCTGGAATGGAGAGGAAGTCGTACGAGGATAGGTTGAGAGTTCTCGGCCTTTTCTCGTTGGAACGGTGAAGGATGAGGGGTGACTTGATAGAGGTTTATAAGATGATCAGAGGAATAGATAGAGTAGACAGTCAGAAACTTTTTCCCCGGATACAACAGAGTGTTACAAGGGGACATAAATTTAAGGTGAAGGGTGGAAGGTATAGGGGAGATGTCAGGGGTGGGTTCTTTACCCAGAGAGTGGTGGGGGCATGGAATGCGCTGCCCGTGGGAGTGGTAGAGTCGGAATCATTGGCGACCTTTAAGCGGCATTTGGATAGGTACATGGATGGGTACTTAATCTAGGTTAGAAGTTCGGCACAACATCGTGGGCCGAAGGGCCTGTTCTGTGCTGTATTGTTCTATGTTCTATGTTCTATGTTCTAAATGTTCCTTAAACAGTCTCCACATGTCTATAGTGCCCTTTCCATGGAACAATTGCTCCCAGTCCATGCTTCCCAATGCACATCTGATACTATCATAGTTTCCTTTTCCCCAATTAAATATCCTCCCATTGTGCTTGCTTCTCTCCTTCTCCATGGTTATGTAGAATGTGAGGCAGTTGTGGTCACTATCCCCAAAATGCTCTCCCACCGCAAGATCTGACACCTGCCCCGGCTCATTGCTAAGCACCAAATCCAAAATGCCCTCTCCCCTCGTCGTACTGAGTTAGGAAACCCTCCTTAACACACCTTACAAAAACAGCTCCTTCCAAACCATCTGCTCGAAGGAGGTTCCAATCAATATTGGGAAAGTTAAAGTCACCCATTACAACTACCCTACTACATTCACACTTTTCCAAAATCTGCCGACCTATGCTTTCTTCACTCTCCCTGCTGCTATTGGGGGACCTGTGGTAAACCCCTAATGAGGTGACTGCTCCCTTACTCCCTTATACAGCATGGAAACAGACCCTTCGGTTTAACTTGTCTGTGTCAACCAAAACTTCCAATCTGATCTAGTCCCATTGGCAACATTTGGCCCATATCCTTCTAAATCTATCCATATACACATCCAGGTGCCTTTTAAATGTTGTAATTGTACAAGCCCCCATCACTTCCTCTGGCAGTTCATTCCATACACACACCACTCTCTGCATGAAAAAGTTACCTCTCAAGTCCTTTTTAAATCTTTCCCCTCTCGCTTTTAACCTATGCCCTCTAGTGTTGGCCTCTCCTACCCTTGGAAAAACACCTTGCCTATTCCCCTATCCATGTCCCTCATGATTTTATAAGCCTCTGTAAGGTCATCCCTTAGCCTCAGACACCCCAGGGAAAATAGCCCCAGCCTATTCAGTCTCTTCCTGTAGCTCAAACCCCCAACCCGGGCAACATCCTTGTAAATCTTTCCTGCATCCGCTCAAGTTGAACATCTTTCTTATAGAAGGGTGACCAGAGTTGTGCGCAGTATTCTAAAAGTGACCTCACCAATGTTCTGTACAGCCCCAACGTGATATCTGAACTTCCATACTCAATGCTCTGACCAATGAAGGCAAGTGTGCCAAACACCTTCTTCACTATCCCTTCTACCTATGACTCCACCTTCAAGGATATATGCACCTGCACCCCTAGATCTTTTTGTTTGGCAACACTCCCCAGGGACCAACCATCAACTGCCCTGGTTTGCCTTACCAAAATGCAGCACCTCACGTTTATCTAAATTAAACTCTATCTGCCACTCCTTGGCCCATTGGCCCATCTGATCAAGGTCCTAATGTACTCTGGGATAATCATCTTCACTGTCCAAACACTGCCTATTTTGGTGTCATCTGCAAACGTACTAACCATATTTCCTACATTCACATCTAAATAATTTACATAAATGACGAAAGCCAGTGGACCCAGCACCAATTCTTGTGGCAACCCTCCACCATCACCCCTGTTTCCTACTTTCGAGCCAATTTTGAATCCAATTGGCTAGCTTCCCTGTATCCATGTGATGTAACCTTACTAAACTTACTACTCTGTGGAACCTTGTTGAATACTTTGCTAGAGTCCATCTACACAACATCTAATGCTCTGCTTTCATCAATTTTTTTGTTATCTCTTCAAAAAGCCCAAATTAATGAGACACAACTTCCCACACATAAAGCCATGTTGACTTTCCCTAATCAGCCCTTGCCTTTTCAAATACATGCATATCCTGTCCCTCAGAATCCCCTCCAACAACTTGCCTACCACTGACATCAGGCTCATCCATCTATAGTGCCCTGGCTTTTCCTTGCAGCCTATCTTAAATAATGGCACAATGTTAGCTACTCTCCAGTCTTCCAGCACCTCACCTCTGCCTGTTGATGATACAAATATCTGAGCAAGGGGCCCAACAATGTCTTCCCTAGCTTCCCATAATGTTCTGGGAAACTCCTGATCAGGTCAAAGGGATTTATCAAAATTGCAATTTAGTTTTTTGATGTACTCTATCCTTTTCCATCACTATTTTAAAACTAATAGAATTATGGTCACTGGTCCCAAAGTGCTCCCCCACTGACACCTCAGTCACCTGCCCTGCCTTTTTTCCCAACAGAAGGTCAATTATTGCTCCTTTTCGTGTAGGTACATCCACATATTGAATAAGAACGTTTTCTCATCCACACTTAACAAATTCCTCCCCATCTAAGCCATCATCACAATGACAGGCTGGCTTTTAGCTTCCTGCTCCCAATTTCTCCCCATACCCTTAACTCCTTTTGGACCTAAGAGCTATGCCTAACTAGATCCCAGGCCCATAAAATTAGACAGGAAGCAGACAAGTCCAAGAAAGAGGATGATGCTGCTTTGGAAACTCAGATGTAATTTTTGAAAATTTAAATAAAACGAATGAAGCTAAAGAAAATGAAACTGTTCATGTCAACCCCATCTTTTTTAATAGAAATAATTTTATAATCAAACGCATTGTACCAAACAACCTACTCAGAAATCAAATTATAAACAATGTCTGAGTGTTACTTGAAAAAAAAAACAAATCGTAAGTGAGGAAATAGTGAATACCTGAGCCACTAAATGATGAGCAATAGACAGTGATCATTCACATCCCAATCCCATTTGTGTATTATAATGATATAAGAGGTTCATAAAATTGAAATGGAAAGTCCCAGATACTGGAAAGACAAAATGTTTTTATTGGTCAGGATTACTGAAAGATTCCATCAATTGTTGTTCACCATGTCAGACATGGCAGGTTTTGGTTGAACCCCAACTATACCTGTGCCTTTAATCTAATACTGGTTTTGGAAGAACCATTATATAGTTTCTTAATAGATCATGTAGGACTCCTAGTACCTTTTGAAAAAGAAACTATTGCTGAAAAGTTAGTTTTATTTGCAATGTATAGATTAAGCAAAGAAATACAATGAGATCAAAGTTCAAACTTTATCTTTCAAATATTCAAATATTCCAAAACAAGATGACTAATTTGTGAATGAAATTTATTTTCTTGTGAGGCTACAAGATCTCATCCTTGTGAACTAATATCTGGACATAAAGTGAGAGGACAGCTAATTTAATTAAAAATACAAGTGATAAACCAAATCTCAGACATTATGTTTCCAGCCTATTTCAGAGGGAATTTCAGAAAGAAACTGATCAAAGCATGTAAGCTGGATAAAAACCATCTGAAGGGTGTTCAACAAATGATCAAATCTAGAGCAGATAAAAAGGCCAAAGTTTTAAATGTTGTTGTAGAATTTTTTTTTTGTCTGTGGGGGTACCATTAAAAACAAGGTTCACTGGATCTTATCAAATCAACCAGAAGTGAATTATATGAAATATATCATGAGTATTCCAGACAGGAGTAGGAATGAATGAGTATAGCATGTTAAATGTTAAAGAGATATTAGGGATGACAGTCAGGAGTAAATGATACTTATTACAGTGAAAGAAGTAGGGAGAGTAATACTAATACCAGAACGATTGGAAATCGAAAGTTCTAAAGTTCAACAGAGAAGAAAATGTTATGGTGGGCACTTTAACAAAAGCAGATATGAAGGGTACTGAATACCATGATGACAATGGGCCTACATAAAATGGGGTTCCCATAGAACTCATTGTATGTTTAATGTCAACATGTTACTGCTGTTATTACTCTTTAATCCAACTCTGCATAGTGGGACTGTTTGTAACCTTCATGTAAATGCTCAATTAACATTTTCTTCTTCATTAACCCCTCTAAAACAAATTGTATCATTAGCTTGCATTAGTGATTGACTTGCTGCAGTGTTTCTCGATATCTCGATTGGTTTATTTCCTTGATAATGAAAAATAAGAAACCATCTCTCCCTTTGAGATAAAATCGTTGAATTTCCAGTGGTCTTTATCAATAGTTGAGGCTGGATTTTCTTGACTGTCCTGATCATTTCTCTCACATTCTAAGGAAACAGACTCTATTCATTCAACAGGCCCATAGTTTTAGCATCTGTTTCCCTTCCTGGTGCTCCCATCCCTGAGCTTCTTTAGGTTTCCCTGATATACAATGTTTACCCAAAGTCAATTTGGTTATATATCTGGCTAAAAGTGAACTTGTCAAGGCACAAGTGACAGATGTGAGCCACACATCGAGACAAACTCAGGGTTGCACATTGAGAAGCAAACATAAGGGCTATTTGGGATCCTCCTGTGCCGAAAACAAAATGTGAAATTTGAGTTACAATAGCATGAGGGGGTTTTATTAGAATTTCATTATGAATTTCAGCACTTTGCTGGCTCCTTTGATAAATTAATTGAAGAAAGGCAAGAAATTTGAATGGATGACAGAATACCAGAGAGTCTTTGATAATTTTAAAGCAGGGTTGACAATTGCAATGGGATCAAATTATGAGAAACCATTCAAACTGGCTGTTGAGGCCTGCAACATCAGTATGGGTATTGTTTTATTACAAAAGATGACACAAGGATCAAATAGCCAGTCAGTTATTTTACAGTTCTGGTTGCCCCAGTACCAAAAGGATGTGGATGCTTTGGAGTGGATACAGAGGAGGTTCATCAGGATGTTGCCTGGTATGGCGGACGCTAGCTATAAGGAGAGGCTGAGTAGACTAGGATTATTTTCATTAGAAAGAAGGTGGTTGAAGGAGGACCTGATTGAGGCCTACAAAATCATGAGAGGTGTAGACAGGGTGGATAGCAAGAAACATTTTCCCAGAGTGGAGGACTCAATTACTAGGGGTCATGAGTTCAAAGTAGAGGGGAAACATTTAGGGGAGATATACGTGGAAAGTTCTTTAAGCAGAGGGTGGTGGGTGCCTGGAATGAATTGCCAGCGGAGGTGGTAGGGGCAGGAACAATAGTGTCATTTAAGAGGTATCTAGACAGATGCATGAATGGGCAGGGAGCAGAGGGATACAGATCCTTAGAAAATAGATGGCAGGTTTGGACAGAAAATGTGGATTGGCACAGGCTTAGAGCCCAAAGAGCCTGTTCCTGTGCTGTAATGTTCTTTGTTCAATTAAATTGAATACTGCTCAACAGAAATATTTAATTCTGGAGCAAAAGAGATTGAGTCTCATGCTCCCTCTTCCATTCATTTGCAATTTTCATATCCAACAACTCTCCAGATATTACTATTTACACAAATCAAAATCCTTTAGTTTTTTTTAATGAGATTTCTGGATAAGAATTTAAGACTGTTTCATTGGGGTTTAATATTACAGCCATACAATTTAAAAATCATTCATATGACCAACATGAATAATGTTTCAGCAAGTATTTTGTCAAAGGAGAATAGAAAGGAAACTGCATGTCATTATCAAAATGCATTTATGTTGAATATGATTGTGTTGAAAATTAGTGCATATATGATGTAAATGCATTATTACACTAGCTCAACTTAGAAATAATGCTCAGAAGAAGTTTTTGACAGAAAGTGGAATGCCCCTTCAGGATACATTTTCATTCACTCTTTGGGGAGGGATGTGAAGACGTGATAAAAAATGATGCGTTATCATTTTCGGAAGTTGGATTTTAACATACAGGCAGAGGGATTTTGGTCAGGTTTGTGAGTTTTTTTAGAATTGTCATAAAGTTTTCTGGTACAGTGAAATAAATACGTCATTGCTAACAAAGTACGTGACTACAATCAATGACCTGAGAAAATCCTGGAGTGGGGATTAATGAATAAAATGTTTATAGTGGTGAATTTAGAATAAACAAAATGCTAATTCAGATTTCTCTCCCCAGACACTGCCAGACCTGCTGAGATTTTCCAGCAATTTCTATTTTTGTTTATTATTAATGCCAATAGTTTTTGTTTCTACATCAGTTCTACATCAGTTTTTCAGTTCATTTCAGAAGAAATAGAATGTAGCGTAGTTCAAGGGAACTAGTCATCTCAAGAGAAGTGTGTTTTCAAGTCTGTGGTTTCCAAGGTTGGATTATTTCTATAAAAATATTCAGGTGTTAGAACTGAGAATGTTCAGGCCCTCAGAATTGTGAAAGGTACATGTTTGCATATTCAGAAAGGAATGATAAATTGTTTTCACAATCTACAGAAAATAGAGCCGCAGGTAGATAGGATAGTGAAGAAGGCTCCGGCAGGTCAGGCAGCATCCAAGGAGCAGGAAATTCGACATTTCAGGCCAGAGCCCTTCATCAGGAATGAGGCTCCTGATTTTCCTGCTCCTTGGACGCTGCCTGACCTGCTGCGCTTTTGCAGCAACACACTGTCAACTCTGATCTCCAACATCTGCAGACCTCACTGTCTCCTAGTGAAGATGGCGTTTGGTCTGCTTTCCATTATTTATCAGAGTACTGAGTATAGGAGTTGGGAGGTCATGTTGCGGCTGTACAGAACATTGGTTAGGCCACTTTTGGAATATTGTGTGCAATTCTGGTCTCCTTCCTATCGGAAGGATAAGAAATGAGCTATAGGGAGAGGTTGAAAAGGCTGGAGCTGTTTTCCCTTGACCATCAGAGGCTGAGGGGTGACCTTATCGTATTTATAAAATCATGAAGGGCAAGGATAGGGTAAATAGACAAGATCTTTTCCCTAGGGTGGGGGAGTCCAGAGCTAATGGGCATAGGTTTAGGGTGAGAGGGGAAAGATATAAAAGAGACCTAAGGGGCAACTTTTTCACACAGAGGGTGGTACGTGTATGGAATGAGCTGCCAGAGGAAGTGGTGGAGGCTGGTACAATTGCAGTATTTAACAGGCATTTGGATGGGTATATGAATAGGAAGGGTTTGGAGGGATATGGGCCAAGTGCTGGCAAGTGGGACTAGATTGGGTTGGGATATCTGGTCGGCAAGGACGAGTTGAACTGAAGGGTCTGTTTCCGTGCTGTACATCTCTATGACTCCATGACTCTAAAAGAAACTGCAAAGAGTCAGTGAGGTAGAAAATTAAAGAGGTAAAAACAATGACTGCAGATACTGGAAACCAGATTCTGGATTAGTGGTGCTGGAAGAGCACAGCAGTTCAGGCAGCATCCAAGGAGCAGTGAAATCGATGTTTCGGGCAAAAGCCCTTCATCAGGAATAAAGGCAGAGAGCCTGAAGCGTGGAGAGATAAGCTAGAGGAGAGTGGGGGTGGGGAGAAAGTAGCATAGAGTACAAAGTAGCATAGGTGAGTGGGGGAGGGGATGAAGGTGATAGGTCAGGGAGGAGAGGGTGGAGTGGATAGGTGGAAAAGGAGATAGGCAGGTAGGACAAGTCCGGACAAGTCATGGGGACAGTGCTGAGCTGGAAGTTTAGAACTAGGGTGAGGTGGGGGAAGGGGAAATGAGGAGACTGTTGAAGTCCACATTGATGCCCTGGGGTTGAAGTGTTCCGAGGCGGAAGGTGAGGCATTCGTCCTCCAGGCGTCTGGTGGTGAGGGAGCTGCGGTGAAGGAGGCCCAGGACCTCCATGTCCTCGGCAGAGTGGGAAAATTAAAGAGTTGAGGTAGGAATATAATATCTCTCACGCCGAGTCTCTGTGTTGGATAGTATTGGGAAACAGGGTGAAACTTTGTTTTAATGTTTGTGTTAATATCTTTTTAAACTGTTTTCTTTTGTTTTGTTGTCCCTTTTCTGTAGTAAGCTAATGTTCTGTTGTTAAAGAACATTTGCAGCTTTGTGTGACTATGTTTTCAGTAGCTAATCACAACATTAACAAAATGCAATATTTGAAACATATCAAGTTGGTGATCATTCTGGAATTTGATTTGTTCAGTGTACCATCAGCTGGGATCATAATGGCTTGCTTTTCTGCATCACACATACCTGAATCTAAAACCTCCAAACACCGTTCATACATTTTAATGTTTGTTAGGAGGTCTTCTTTGTCCCAATTTAAACTCAGGAATTTTGTGGACATTTTGGCTATATGTCTTTTATCGTGTTGTTGATCAGCACATACCCTGATTGCTTGCCTTTCTCAAGTAAGTTAAACTGGCCTCTCAGTAGAGATTTGTCTTCTTGCCAGCAAGCTGTGTTTTGCACTCACCAACATTGTAAAAAACAAAGACATTAAGGGTTGTCTCATATACATTAATGTGATTGAAGACTTGACCATGTGTTTCTCCTGCAGACTAACTTGCTTTTTCAAGCATGATTGGCCTCATCAGTGCAACTGGTCACTATGCCAAGCGATTAGTAATGGTCTAATAACCTAACATGCATTTGGGATCTATTAACTCCATGGGCTAGTTAATTTGAAACAGTGGAACACATCACAAGTTATAGAGCAATAATTACAGCAAAACTATCTATGTGAGTATAGCTTTCAAACCTGTAGAAAATTAACTGGGAGGCAGATTTGCAACATTGTATATACGCAGTACATGACTTCCTTCAAGCAACTTTCTTAAAGGCAAGGTACACATACAAAAATCAACCTCACTGTTTCGATTCCCAGTTAAAGGATGGCTCCTTAGTGAGGTATCAGTGCATACTTGCAGAACCAGACTGTCTTAAGAATCAGTGAGGAAGTTTCACACAAGGATAAACGGGGGGAAATCAACAATCAACTGAGAAGAAGAGTGCCAGAGAGTTCACCCAACTTTGTCCCTCCTTGTTTTTTTGGACAAAGGACTGTGGGTACTTTAAAACTCACAAGGAAGCCAGGCAGGACAACAGATAAACACAGATCTCATTAAAAGGCAAGTGAGGAGGATCTTCTTCAGGATTTGTGACTGTATCTATATCCTTTTTCTGTCTGTCTCTGTGGGTGTATCTGCGTAATTGTGCCTGCGTGGATGGGTATCAAACAATAATTCATGTCGCATAAAGGTGTATTGGGGTCAGGATCTTAAAGGAGGACGGAAGCGTGGATAAGTTTAGGTAGGGAATGCCAGAATAAAGACAGTTTCTCATGATGAAAATCAAGGATGCAGCAGAGACCAAAACTGGAGGAGTGCAGATACCAATAGAATCCCTACAGAGTGGAAACAGGCCCTTCAGCCAAACAAGTTCACACCAAACCCTCCAAAGAGTATCCCACCCAGACTCATTCCCTTCCCCTATTACTCTGCATTTCCCCATAATGATGCACCTAACCTATACATCCCTGAACACTCTGGGCAATTTAGCTTGGCCAATTCACCTAACCTGCATATCTTTGAACTGTGGGAGGAAACCAGAGCAAGCCCACACAGACACAGGGAAGACATGCAAACTCCACACAGACAGTCACCCAAGGCTGGGATTGAACCCAGGTCCCTGGCACTGTGAGGCAGCAGTGCTAACCACTGAGCTACCATGCTGTCTGTGGAGAGGTACAGAAACAGAGGAGATGACAGAGATGGGGACAGATTTCAAACTAAAACTGAGAAATCCTAAACTCAAAGAGTTGTCAGTTTGGGGGGCAATGTAAGTTGATACCAGAGATAATGAAGTATTGAGCAAACACATTAATAATTGCAATACTGTTTCAGACCTTGGTAGTTCTATTCCTATATTCTAAGAATCTATCATGAGATCTCTACAAACCCCATGCTCCCATTAATAAGTAGCAGAAGTTAAACTTCCCAGGATGTGGAAAATTGCGTTGTCAGGAATAAGAAGTCTGCAAGAACATCCCAGTTTAAGGAATGTATGTTGAGGCGGTTGCAATCAAAAACCCTTTTGCACAAAATGTCAGGGCAACTTAATAAATTTGGCTAAACCTTGGCAGCCATTCCAAGTCTTTATTGGAAATTGATTTACTGGAGGTCAGTCCAGTATGACATTGACACAATTGGAATGCCAAACAATGCCTTGCACTGACTTGACTGAAACTCCAATTTTTAACTTCTCCACAACTTACTCATGAAGAATGTTTGAAACAAGATATAGTCACAAATCAGGTGGATATTTAAATATCCAAACAGGATTGCATGTCTGTGATCACCACACAGGTAAATGTTCAGGAATATTTCATGAAATAACAACAATTCAATGAAAT
Organism: Chiloscyllium plagiosum; assembly: GCF_037043375.1. NCBI lineage: Eukaryota > Metazoa > Chordata > Chondrichthyes > Orectolobiformes > Hemiscylliidae > Chiloscyllium > Chiloscyllium plagiosum. The sequence goes on from NW_028270164.1 coordinate 5,885,752, forward strand.
CCCACACTGGATAGAGAATGGAATGGTCTGTTGACTTGGTTGAGAATTTCATGAAAGCTATTGAGGAACTGATCCAGATAAATTGTTTGCATGAACAAAGGTTCAAATCCCAATGAAGGATGGAGAAGAAAATAACATATTTATATTGCACCTACATCACTTTGCATGAAACACAGAAAGCTAGCATGCAGATGCAGCAGGTAATCAGGAAGACTAATGGAATATTGGCCTCTATTTCAAGGGGATAGGAGTATTAGAGTAGGGAAGTCTTACTGCAACTGGAGAAGGTGCTGGAGAGACTACATCTGGTGTACTGTGAGCAGTTTTGGTTCCCTTATTTTCAGAAAGATATTATTTCAGTAGATGAAGCTCAGAGGAGGTTCACTAGGATTATCCCTGGGATGGAGGGATTGTCTTATGAGCAAAGACTAAACAGGTTGGGATTCTACTCACTAGAGTTTAGAAGAATGAGAGGTGATCCCACTGAAATGTATAGGATTTTTAAGAGACTTGACAAGGTAAATGCTGAGAGACTGTTTCTCTTCACGGGAGAGTCTAGGACCAGAGGCATACACTCAGATAAAGAGGTGCCAATTTAAGACTGAGATGAGGGAGAATTTGTTCTCTCAGAGGGTTATGAGTCTTTAGATGTCCTGGCCTCAGAGTGCTCTGGGAGAAGAGTCCTTGTGTCTATTTAATGATGCGGTGCTGGATTGGGGTGGACAAAGTCAGAAGTCACATGACACCAGGTTATAGTCCAATAGGTTTATTTAAAATCACAAGCTTTCAGAGCGCTGCTCCTTCATCAGGTGAGGTGCACTTCATCAGGTGACTTCACCTGACGAAGGAGAAGCACTCCGAAAGCTTGGGATTTTAAATAAACCTGTTTGACTATAACCTGGTGTTGTGTGACTTCTGGATATGTGAATTTAAGGCTGAGATAAATAGATTCTCCAGGAATAGGGAAGATTAAGCAGGCGATGTTCAAAATAAATTTGGTCCCAGCTAATATCAAATGGAAGAATTGTTTTGTTTCTGTAGATAGCCGAAAACAGGACCAGTCAATAGAATCCTTGCAAAAATTTTAATCAACAAATAACTGAAACAGCAATGAACAGTGACCACCCTACAGTCAAAACGTGTGGTGCGAGAAAAGCACAGCAGGTCAGGCAGCATCTGAGGAGTAGGAGAATCAACGTTTCCTAATGAAGGACTTATGCCCGAACTCTCCTGCTCCTCAGACGCTGCCTAACCTGTTGTGCATTCCCAGCACCACACTCTCGACACTGATCTCCAGCATCTGCAGTCCTCACTTTCCCCTCGTTACCACCCTACAAACAGCCTAGAGCAACAACTTGTCAGGAATACAATTAAATGTCTTAAATACTGTCTTAAATCAGAAAGGATGTTTTGGTTAGTATTTTAGTTAGACGATTAAATCTGTTCTGGACACCCTGATGCTCCATTAGAGTCTAAACTTGAAAATCCACTTTGCTGCACTGAAGGGAAAGTTTACATACTTTGGATACATGGCTCAGAAATAACAACTAGTCCAAAAGGGGTCATGCTGGTGTTTAAAGGTAAAGTCACCATAGTCCCGCTCTCTCATTAGAGAGAGAAAATTGGTGGTGGTTTAACCTGAGGGTCACCATGCCTTAGGCTAGGGGAGAGGTTGAGAAGGAGAGTCCTGCATGGTAACCTCAGCAGGAGTCAAACTCACAGCATTGACATTGTCCTGTATTTACAAACCAGCTGCTCAGCCAACTGAGCTAACTGACCCCATTGCCAGCATGTATACTCCACTCAAGTATCCTCCCTCGGCTATATCTGCCATTTTAACCCTCTATTTCCTTCTCCCTCATGTGTCTATTCAGATTCATTTTAAATGTACTTAAATGTACATATACTTAAAGGCATTTATTTTTAGATTAGATTAGATTAGATTACTTACAGTGTGGAAACAGGCCCTTCGGCCCAACAAGTCCACACCGACCCGCCGAAGCGCAACCCACCCATACCCCTACATTTACCCCTTATTACCTAACACTAGGGGCAATTTAGCATGGCCAATTCACCTAACCTGCACATCTTTGGACTGTGGGAGGAAACCGGAGCACCCGGAGGAAACCCACGCAGACACGGGGAGAACGTGCAAACTCCACACAGTCAGTCGCCTGAGTCGGGAATTGAACCCGGGTCTCTGGTGCTGTGAGGCAGCAGTGCTAACCACTGTGCCACCGTGCCGCCCACTATGCCACCGTGCCGCCCACTGTGCCACCGTGCCGCCCACAAGATTTGTGTCAGACTACTCCCTGTGATAGTGAGTTCCACATTGTCTTTAATTGAAAGTGTTTCTTTGGAATGCCCTAATAGATTTCTTGATGACTATCTTATCCAAAAGGTCTCCACTTAGGAGACCATTAGCTAACTGCATGCAGGTGTCTTTGTCTGAATATGGAGCATGTGAGCTCGGAGAGGGGGCTCTTGTATAACTTGTGTAAAATGCATGGAGTGGTTCAGTGGTAGTGTCTGTACCTCTGAGCCAGGGAACCAGATTCCAAGTCCCATCTGCCCCAAAGGTGTCCAGTAACATCTCTGAACAGGTTAATTAGAGGCAGTGCACTGCCCATAGTGTTTCCACTGTTTCTTATTTGGTTGTTCTCAATAAATCAATAAAACAAACAATTATCAGTACAAAGATTTAATCCCTGAAACCAGAAATTGAATTTGAATGCAACCTCCTTTCATTTTGAATGTGCAAATTTGATTTCTTGGAATAATATGAGTTCCTGGGGTCCTGCAATGGTCTAAGGAACTTTCATAAATGAAGACTATGAATTGCTATGAATTCTGAAGACAGGTAGAATTTCTGTGCTTTATACAAGATTTCCCTAGATTTAATACATGCTCCCTCTGAGTGTTATATATGTTGTGTTAATTATTTTATCTGTGGTTCTTTTTGATTCATAAAGAATCATTCTGCGTTTTACATAAACTTTACAGTAACATGAATGTAGCCTTTGATGCCGAAATTTGGCATTAGCAATATTGCAGGTTAATATTATTTAAGTCAGGTGTGAAAAACGTCACAAAATAGCACTTGTTAAACTTAATTTACTCTCTCATTGCAAACAGGTGGATATACAGCAACATAATGAAAAACTTGCATTTATATGATGTCTTTCATGCAGCAAATTGTGCAACAGAACCTGAACAAAAATTATGATATCCAGGCAGCTACAAACAGTCACAGAAGAGATTAAAATCAGAGATGTATAGCAAAGTAAAACAATACACATTGCTCGATTTTCTGAGGTTGAAGGACATGGAGTGGGGTGTGTGTGTGTGTGTGTGGGGAGGGGGTGGGGGGTGTAGACATGGGGATGGATGGTGGGGGGAGTAATTGCTGTATTTAGAAAAGGGTTGATTCAGGGAGTCAGTGTGGGTCAGAGAATAGAACAGTCTGATCTGACTGTGTAAAAACAGTCCTGTCTAATTTTAACTTGCCAGTAAGATGGATGGATCTTAAATTTATTTCCAACCTTCAACTATCCCCCCCGCCCCCCCACCCCCTGCAGAAACAGAAATTCTGACTTAGTTTCCTTGCTGTAGTTTAGACAGATGAATCCCCATGGACCCTTTAGTTTAAAAACTAAAAGATGGGGATTAGATGCCTGAGGGTAGAAAATGCAACCTTGTTTTTATGCTCATTATTCTTGTTCAGTTTGTAAAGGAATGCACTGATATTTTAGTGGCTAGGCTGATGTAATGTCAAATAAAGAACTGCAGATGCTGACAATCTGAAACAAAAGCAGAAAATACTGGAGAAACTCAGCTGGTCTGGCAGCATCTGTGGAGAGAAAAATAGAGATAAAGTTTTGAATACAGTAGCCCCTCATTAGAGCTGAATGCAACTGGGAAATTGGTGGTATTTATGCTGATGACAGGGTGATGAGGCTGGGAGAGTGATTCTCAGGGTGGAGTGAGATAAATAAATGGAGATGGTGCCCAGAGAGAGAAAGTAGAAAATGGAAAGCAGACAAAGGGATTGCTGATAGTAAGACAGGACGTATTAAATGCTGGATAAATATTAAGGGAGCTGTGAATAATTGAAAATGGGATGAGTGTTGGGAACAGAATCCTGAAGGTGTGGGGCACGGTCTGAAATTGTTAAACTCCATATTGAGTCCTGAAGACTGTAAGGTATGTAAATGTTGTTCCTGCAGCTTGTGTCAAAATTTATTGGATCACTGTGTTAAACTTGAGACAGAAATGTTGGCTTGGGAATCCGGTGGTGTGTTGAAGTGGCAGTCAGCTGGGAACCCGGGGTCATTTACAGAGGTATTCAGAAAGTGGTCACCTGCTTTGCATTTCATTTCTCAATATAGACCACCTTCCTCCATGTTTGTTATCCTGCCCCCCCCCTCACACCCTGAGCTCCTGTCCTGTTCTCCAAGCACAGCCAAGCCATTTATAACTGTGCACAGACCCTGCTATCACCTATTCACCATTTACTGCTATTAGCAATCCCTTTGTCCTGTGCCTGTTTAACTACTAGTCCTCCAGTGTTGAACACTAATGACAAACGAAAGCTCATCAGTTTCTGAAGTCTCCCATTGACGTTTTCTTTAGTTAAAGGATTTTTTTCACCAACTCATCTGCCTATTCAACACTGCAGAGTTTATGATGTTAAGGAGCATTTTGTTCACTGTCTTGGTGATGATTGTCAGCTGAATGATAATTAATAAATGTAATTCATGCTATGGGATGGAATGTACTGGAATAATGGACTGTGGCCTTGAGCTGACTGAAATTCTTGGCTGTGTATTCCTGTTTGAGTCAGGACCGAGCCTGATATTTCTCCATAATTCATAATGCAATGTTCTTTCAGTCACGATTTTTGCTTTCCAGCAAATAAGTGGATTGAAGCAGGAACGTGGGTCAGTCTCTGGCGAGATAGAAGCTGTCTGACAGAAATTACATCAACCATCAGGATCATTTTTACTTAATAGCCCTTTAAAGAGGCACCATTTCCACAATACTGCATCTGGTCCTGTTTATTCACGGTCTGTGTGAACTTAGATATAGTTTTGCTGTGGTTCTGATGCTCAGAAAATTGTAGGTTTGACATCCTGTTTCTGCGATAAGACAATGAATCTCAGTCAGGTCAGTGTTAGGGATACCATTGTTAATATTTCAAGACTTGTATGACTCCTTCTCATATGACTCCTGATACAGAACACAGAACCTTAGTTCTGTTTCTCTCCACAGATGCTGTCAGACCTGTTGAGTTTCTCCAGCTGTCCCTTTGTTTGTTTCGGATTTCCAGCATCCACAATAGTTTGCTTTTATTGGGCAGACCAATGATTACTCTGAGCTAATGTGAGTAAAGAGTCTGGACCCAGTCATCACAGGGTGTGGATGCGTTTGCTTTTTTCTGAAAGTGAGAGAGGCGGGTAAGGGGGCAGGGACAGGAAGTTAATATAAAGCAGGGATTGACAGGGTGAAGTTTCAGGGCTTTCCAACGTGCTCCTTGATGTGGCTGATAAAGCTGCCCAGGTTAATAACAGAAAGAGAGAGTAGGTGAGGATGAGCTGAGTGTATCATATTAATTTGTGGTCATTTTGATTTCAGCTTGAGTCACTGGAGCAGGATCCAAGTGGCTACAGAGAGGGTCCATTATGGTACCTTCAGCAGGTGCAGGAATGGAAGCCACACTGTTAGCATCAATCTCCATCACAAATCAACTCTCCAGTCAACTCAGCTAACCAGACCTTGCTGTGCTAAATTGTGAGCTGTTTATTGGTGTAAACAGTCAGCCACAGGGTGCTGGGTTGAGCTTGTCCAGAAGAAACGATTGTTTCAGTCACTTAAATGCAGGAACCATGAACTCTCAGGTCTTTGTCTTTTTGCTACATTTGGAGACTTTCCAGGGAAAAGCATCTTGTCAGCTGCTAAACACAGGAATCACGCACACTCAAACCTTGACCCAACTACTGCGTTGTGTGTCAAATAGTGTGAGAACCAAAAAAAATTCAGCTGGAACAAAATGCGTACCATTCATTCAGAGAGTAGCAATGATCTATCTGAGCCCAACAATGTGGTTGCGACAGGACAGATGTTACACTGTAATTGTGTCCAACTGCACTCAAACATTTCATGTCATTCCCTCCTTATTTTGGACGGAAATTTTATTTATGCTACTATACTTCAACAAAAGGATAAACAACAACCAAAAAAATGAAATTTTAATTCACAGCGTTTGGCTGGTTGCTCCCAAACTAAGGAAGGCCAATCCTGAACATTGAGAGAGTGGAATTACTCCGTTGACTAGAGACATGTCGCGGGATAACAGCAAAATACTACAGATGCTGGAAACCTGAACTAAAAACAGAGAATGCTGGAGAACCACAATAAGTCTGGCAGCATCAATGAAGAGAGAAATGTTTTAAGTCTGGTATTAAACAAAATTTAACAACTTAAAAGTAATGTAAAATTTACATTAGCGAGTAGCAGAAATAGTTTTGCTGTAATGAGTTGTCTTTTGCTTCCTGTGATCATCTGAAGATGTAAATCAAACTTTGTAGATCATCATAGTAATGGAAAGGTACAAAAATAGTGGAAAGCCATAAATACTGAAGGTCCAATGAGACTTGGGATCCAGGTGCATCACAAACAGGTGCAGAAAATAGTCCTAAAGGTTATTGGAATTCAAGATTTGTGGTTCGGGTGCCGGCTGTCATAATTGTGGGTATGTTTGCCGAGCTGGGAAGTTGATTTGCAGACGTTTTGTCCCCTGCCTCGGTGACATCCTCAGTGCTTAGGAGCCTCCTATGGAGTGCTGCTGTACTGTATCTTGTGGAATTTATTTGGTTCCATTCCTGCTGCTTCTACGTTCTGGTTCTGGTCGTTGTAGTGGCCAGTATATTGGGTTAAGGTCTATGTACTTGTTGATGGCGTCTGTGATGATTGCCATGCTTCTAGAAATTCTCTGGCTGTCCTCTGGCCGGACTTCTCTAACCACTGGGATTCATGACAACCCACAAACTGATAGCCATGCTCAGGCAATGACTCACCAGGACAACAGACCCTATACCTACCATGTGCAAGACAGACGTAATTTACAGGATTCCATGCAAAGACTGCACAAAACACTATATAGGACAAACCGGCAGACAACTAGCAATCCGCATCCATCAACAAGCACATAGACCTAGCCCCAATATACAGGCCACTACAATGAACAACTGGAAGCAGCAGGAACAGAATCAAATAAATCCCAAAAGACACAATGCAGCAGCGCTCCATAGGAGGCTCCACAGCACTGAAGGTGTCACGTAGACAGGGGACAAAACATCTGCAAATCAACTTACCAGCTCGGTGAACATACCCACAACTACAGCAGGTTATTGGAATGCAGGCCTTTGTGTCTTTGGAATTGAGAATGTTAAGAGGTAATTTGCTCAAACATTTTTAAGATACTAAGGAGAACAATTCAGGTCAATATTAAATCCAAACCTTTCTGGTGTGATATTTGGAACTACCTCTTCACAAGAAGTGAGCTGGAAACTCTGATCTCTCTTCTGCAAATGGCAACTGATGCTCAGTCAATTACTAATTTGACATATTTGATATTTCGCTTATCCTAAGGTAATAAGGTAAGTCTAACAAAGGTGGCACGTAGGTCACAGATCAGTTATGAACTCATGGAATGGTGGGATTGGCTTGAGTGGCTGAAAA